>NC_141025.1:48607500-48792500 GCF_052040795.2 Danio rerio
TGTATATCAAACTGCATCACATTTTTGCATAACATCCTCCACCCCTGCTCCACCTGTGTATAGACCTGCTACAGGGGTTACATGAATGTTATGCATTTAACATCCGTGTGTCATATTCTCAGACAGCATGTATGCAAATACATTTGCAGTACCAAGTGTCTGTACTTGCTCTGCAGCCTTAATCAAAGCAGCAGCAGAGCAGCATGCCGCCAAGACTAAACACAACATTGCCATATATACATTTTCATTATTATGCAAAATGTCTACAACGGTTGTCATGGCAAAACTGAAATAAGTCTTAACGGGAATCCTTAATTCTTAAAAGTAAAAACTTTTAAAAGCAGTCACCATGGAGCTGAAGGACTAATCTTTGATGTCTGGAGGATAAGCTTATTCAACATCAGCCTTGATTTGCTAAACTTATCTTATAATCTAAGACGTGAAATCCTGCTCCTATTTTTGAAAAACTGAATGTACATGTTAAACAAATCCCTAAATCCCTATATATTTTCTGATCTAGATTTTGGCCTTTGATTAATATCTCCTTTGAAAAAAAAAAAAGAAATTCAATGGCAATGACCCTGCAAATTATATATGGGCTTCTATTTGACTGATTTTAGTAACAGCAGCTATTTGTTTACAAGCACCTTACTCACTTTATTTGAAGTTATTCCCAAAGAAACAGTATTTTTCAAAAGAGAATAAGTGGGCAATAAAAATCAAATCACTTTTGCATACTATAGACTTTTTATTTGCATTGTAATTTTATTGTAAACACACAAACTCAGTCTCACTTATTATGGAACAAAATAAAAATCACAACAACTCCTTCATTACTTCACACATCTTAATGACTACGCAACTTCAAATTAGAAAAGTATGCTCTAAGCACCCCTCTCTGAACAAGTGCTTTATTAGCATGGGTGCTGAAACAAGCCCTTGTCAGACATAGTGCCATCGACATAGCAGGAGATTGTCACAATCACTAGGATTATGTTTTAATTAATTCAAGTGAGAGAGGCTTAACGCTCTCATTAACGATCATTAACTTGACAAACACAGACCTGAGAGCACACTGCTGGCAATGACAAAGGCAAATTATCATTAAGTTAATAGCTACTTATAAATCAAAACTATGTGTTAATGTTTGCTTTTTATATTCCACAAATCTGTTGATTCATTTAAGGGGTCATATCTTGAGGAATTAGATCTTTATAGATGAGAGTTCTGTCTACTACAGACAGAAAAGAGTGTAATTAAACTGAGTGAAAACAAATGAGATAAGAAACATGAAATACAAACAAGTATGAACGTTTAAACATGAAGACTGCATATTTTTAGAAATGTGAGCACCAAGTGAAGAACATTGCTGAACCCTTGTTCTTGAGTGTGTAACATCTTATTCACAGTATGACGTGTCAAACATTTATTTAATGGTTTCCCATTGCATCATTACAGTCTGATTTCAGGGTTGTTTATGTTTTGATCTCACTTCTGAGTGTTTAATATAACTGCAAAAAACATATTTAAATTAAAAAAGTAAATAAATAACAAAACAAAAATAAATTAAATCCCTCTCTATCCCAGTAAGTGCATTTTTGTTCCTTTTTGTTTTTCTGGACAATGGCCTAAACAAATAAATAATGCCTTTCATTTATTAATGGCTTAAATTGATAAATTGTACATTCATATCACAAAATATTAATAATAATAATAATAATAATAATAATAATAATGATGATGATGATGATAATAATAATAATAATAATAATAATAATAATAATAATAATAATAATAATAATAATAATAATAATAATAATAATGGTAACAATAATAATAATAATAAATTATATTGTAGGCTAATGTCATAAATAAGAGAACACGTAGGGCCCTATCATACACCTGGCACAATAAGGCAAGACGTGGTTGGCACAATTTTTGGCTATTTTCAGACCAGAGCAACAGTAATTTTCATGTTTTGTGCTATGTATCAAATCCATTTTAATCATGGGTGTTCCGGTCTAAATAGGAGGTGTGCTAAGGTGGATTGTTAACATGTTGCTATTTTGAGGAACTAAAATAGACCGCGCCATTGACCAACTAAAACCTGGTCTAAATTCCAGCGAAGACTGCATTAGTTATGCAGGTCTAAACGCTTACACATTACTTATCACAAAGTACAGCAATACACAAATATCTTTACTTATGAAAAATAATTATATATATATATATATATATATATATATATATATATATATATATATATATATATATATATATATATATATATATATATATATATATATATATATATATATATATTGTTTTGATGTAACTCCGTTTTTTGACCACACTTTATTATTGTTCATTTATTAGTTTGCTGGAATTTAAAACTGAATTTAGAAACAGTTTTGAAGCAAATACTTGTGCTAAAAAAATTAAATTAGATATGTTAACTAATGGATGTCTTCAGTGCAGTGTGTACAACACCGTTTCCTTACTCCACAAATGTAAAGGAGTAAAGAGCAAAAGCAAAGTAAAAAGAAAGAGGCCTAATGGAGGAGGCTCATTCTTTATCCTTACTGCAGTTGGTCTGTTTAACTGTTTTCTCGCTAGAGAAGTGTTCAGCTTTTCAACTTAAAGTCCGCCATGTAAATAGCAAATGAACCATGACGCGATGCAACTAACTCTTGAAAGGAATGGGAGATGAGACTCTGATTGGTCTATTGCACATTATGCTCAAAACACCCCCATAACTCATTAAGAAAATACACACAATCCTGCTAGACCACGCACCAGGGAGCAGAATGTATTTTTCTGTCCTTAAAATAGCAAAAAATAAATACATTCGGATGATTTTGCGCTATGTGCTTTAGACTTTGCACCTAGATTGTTAAAATAGAGCCCATCGTAATGTAACCATCAGTACCACCATAATGGGATATTTTACCATCATGAATACAGTCAATGCATTCTAATGCTTAATGACACTATTCAAGAAAACTGTTCCTCCACAGTACTGTAAGCATGTCTGAGTGACACACCAGATAAAAAACCTCCTGCTAAACAACAAGAAAATGCAGCTATAAAGCCATTTCAGGCTTAATAGATTAGTAATGAGTGTTTTTAAGTTAAAGCTTCAAAGTTGAGTGGATAAAGATCTCTGTGCATTTACTTAAATTCAGATCATGGCATATGTGTTCTGCGACCAGACAATATATGCGTTTAACCTTTCAATATGAAAAAAAAGAAAGAAAGAAAAAAAAAAGCAAATTATGCTACCTTCTTTTTCAGACAAACGCATTGAAAGCTTTATGGTGGAGTAGAACGTGGAGGCGTTCGCTGCACTGATGGTGTGCCGCACTGCGCTTTGCACTGCACATTCACTATAATTTGCTACAATTACACCTTGCACCTGCAGTGGGCACGTAATGAAAGAACCATCTCAGCTCCTTCTTTATTGGAAGAACTCCTGCTTTTTGTTCCATTGTGTCCACACCATTAGAGACAAGTAGATGGATGATCAGGTGGAATTTCAGGTGCATTGTTTGCCAAAGACCCGTGCTCTATTTATGGTGCCACTTAGAAGGTATGCGAGTGATTCTATAATTGCAGGTATATTTGGCGTCCAAAGTCACCATGTTTTTCTTTTTTTTACTTTAATATAATTGGTACATTTTTAATTATGTAAAAAATATGCTATCTTATTTTCATTGAATGCATTCCATAACAATCTGATGTTTTTAGTAAAGTGTCTAATATTTCCAAAATCATGATTTCTTGATTGTTAATTGATCATTAATTAGTCATTAAAATAAAATAAATATATTTAATTTTACTTTTATCTAGGCCAAGGGTTCGCAAACTTTTCAGCCTGTGACCCTGTGACATGATCACCCCAGGGGTTACAAAAAATGGCTGATGGCTTTTTACTTAAATGCTTTTTTTATGTTTATTAACAATGTTATTATTAACTACTATTTTGTTCTTCAGTAGATTAAAGATAAAATATGGTAATTCTAATTATTTAATCAAATGAATTTGGAACTTTTGGAAATCGACAAGCAACCCCTCCTCATTGTCCCACGACACCCCAGAGGGTCCCATCCCCCACTTTGGGTACCACTGATCTAGGCAATATGTAATTTGTTTGTATTTATACGAATTCTAAAAATTCTACAACAATATTTAATGATAAAAACAATAATAATAATAATATATAATAATAATATAAAAAATATTGTTTACAATTCACTTTTTTATTTATTTAAGAACAAAGTGTGTCCATAAATATTAAAACAATGTTTTACAATACCATGTCATTTCTCCTTATTCATCATTCATTTTCTTTTCGCCTTATAATCTGGGGTCACCAAAGGGTAATGAACCGCCAACTTATATAGCATATTCAGCTGCAACCTATCACTGGGAACCATCCATACATACTCATTTACACACATCAACTACCCAATTCACCTATAGCGCATGCCTTTGGACTCGTGAAACTGGAGCACCCGAAGGAAACCCACACAAACACTGGGGGAACATGCAAACTTCACACAGAAATACCATCTGACCCAGCCGAGGCTCAAACCAGTGACCTTCTTGCTGTGAGGCGATTTTTCTATACTCACTGCGCCACCGTGCTGCCCCCATGGCATTTCTGTTGCCGTAAATTATGCTACTGTTACCAATTTAGGTTAACAATGTTGAAGTATGTTAAACATATTATGGGGTTGGGTCAAGGGTGTATTTAATGTTGGAGTGTGCATGTGTGTGCCAGTACTTTACTTCTACATTTATTTTGGTGTACAAATGGTTTCATAGTGGTGGGTCAAAGCTGACCTGACGAACAACCATTATACTACATGTGCATATTAAATTCTACATGTATATAGAAAATATTCTAATGTTGGATAATTCTAGAAAAAGACACCAAACTTAAAAATAATAATAATAATAATAATAATAATAATAATAATAATAAAAATAATAATAATAATAATAATAATAATAATAATAAAAAACATTGTTGCAGGCGAGGCAGTGGCGCAGTAGGTAGTGCTGTCGCCTCACAGAAAGAAGGTCGCTGGGTCGCTGGTTTGAACCTCGGCTCAGTTGGCGTTACTGTGTGGAGTTTGCATGTTCTCCCTGCCTTCGCGTGGGTTTCCTCCGGGTGCTCCGGTTTCCCCCACAGTCCAAAGACATGTGATACAGGTGAATTGGGTAAGCTAAATTGTCCGTAGTGTATGAGTGTGTGTGTGGATATTTCCCAGAGATGGGTTGCGGCTGGAAGGGCATCCGCTGCGTAAAACTTGCTGGATAAGTTGGCGGTTCATTCCACTGTGGCGACCCCGGATTAATAAAGGCACTAAGCCGACAAGAAAATGAATGAATGAGTAAACATTGTTTAATCAATTTATTTTTTAGTTGTTTTTTTCTGCAGTTAAAATGATGTCCGGATAATTTTTGATTTGTGAGTCAAAAGGATTAAAATAGGGTTTCTCTAATTCAAAATTGCGTGTACTCATTGCTTTTTTGTTCAAAGTTGTCATATTGTTTAAAAATTGTACATAAGACAAAATCCATAAGCGCGCATGATTTGTAAGAACACAATGGAAGCAGAAAAAAAGAAAAAAAAAAGAATGATTTATTTTAGCAGTCAATCTTTGGAGTTAACGTAACATCCTGCACACTTTAAATCAAATCAAACAGAAAAAAAGTACTTTAGAAGAACAAGTATTTGAATCAAATACTGAAATTAACCAGTAAAATATTTTGCATGCATGTGAATCTGTGTCTGCAGAGTCTGTGATAAAAGCTGTCTCAATCACCAGCAATCTAGTCCACACTAGACCTACAAATCTGTCACCATATGAACAACAACTCCCTTCAGGTACCACACACACACACCTGTCCTGGTTTTCTATTAATTACACATGCAGCTAGTCAAAACTAATTACATGAACCATATAAACAGCACACACACTCACAGACATTGTTTGGTACATATCCTGTAAGAAGTGAATTAAGAAGTGATTTCGGTGTTTAGTCTCTACATGTTTTTTGACCCTTGCCTCGTTTTGTTTTTTTGTTTTTGTTTTTGTTTATCCCACCTGCTGCCTGTATTAACCATTTGCCTATTATTTGACTACGCTTCTCGATATCCCTGTATGTTACCATTTGCTCCTGATTGTGACCATTGCTTTCCCGGCCATTCTCTGTGTAATAAAGTACTGCAAGTGAATCCTCTACTCCAGTGTCCAGCATTGTCAAGTTACAGATGTTTGGTTTATACCCTGTAACATTTCGAAGCATTTCATTGTCTTGCCTTGCCCTGTTTTCAGACCCTCACCTTATTAACTCTTTTATGTTGTATGCCGCCTGAGCTGATCTCTTTGCTGATGACCCCGACAACTTTTTTGGATAACCTGAATGCTGCTGCTTTGCCTCTGTGTTGCCAGCATGACCATTCCCTGTTGAATAAAGTACTGCACATAGATCCTCAACTCTGTTGTCCAGCATCCTAAAGTTACAATATATACAGTATAATATAAGTTTACTATAAAATTATAAGCTTGTCATTCTTGCAAATTTTTTGTAAGCTATCAAAATTATTTATGAAAAATAGCATGTAGATATCACTGACAACAAGAGTTCTATGCACCTAAAAGTTGCTGCACATTTCTATACAAAACAGAACAGCAATTAAACTGACAGAAACTGTCTACCCTATATGTGTCAGTCAGTGTTCATACTGTGGTGGCCCGCATACAAATAAATCAATGTTTGTGAAACACTGAGGTGAGCATGAAGACAAATCCAACCTGGCAGGAGTGGAGGTCCTTTTGAGATGGTGTAGTCAACCTGCACTGAAAGGCAGCTTAAGGACTGAGACTTTAGATCAGTGAGGGGCAATTAAATCTGTTTTGCGCGTGTGTGAGTGTGAGATTGTCAGGAAGTGAGCGAGCGAGCGAGAGAGAGAGGATTACCTCAGGGAAAGAGTAGCTAATCCACACAGTTGGGGAGACACAGACACTCAGAGGCTCAAGGTCAGGTAAACAAAACTCTGCCATACCTGACATCAAGATCCCTCAGTGAGAAGCCATCAGAGTCGATGAACTACTGCTCTCTGGATGGACACTTTCATTGTGAACTACATATGCTGTGCCGAGACTTGAAGGATACGGAATGGAATATGATTATAAATATTATAAAACCCACACTGTTCCAGAATGCATACCAGCCTTGATCATAAGGAATAACATGAAGTTTTCTGCTAGCTCTGAACATCACTTATGGGAAAACTAACTTTATACATGAGTACAAAAATTTACACAAGTCTAATAATTATGGCAATGTAATACTTGAAGGAAAACCTCAGACATTTCACATGTGAGTGCATGCATGAGCTTGTAATGTTTTATTACTATTATTTATTCATTCAATTTTAATTTGTGTTCTGTCTGTGCTTTGGAAGATCCTGCAGAGTTAAATAATGTATTTAACATATGGTGTTGGAGTAGAAATGATACTTCATGTTTTAATTTGCTCCAATATAATAAGAAATCAATGTATACAACACAAAAAAAAAAAAAAAAAAAAAAATTTGATCTCACACAAAAAACCTGATCTAGTCATGTATCATTTGATTTTCCCATTCGTTTCCCAAGCCTTTTTTTTTTATAAAAAAAAAAATAAATAAATATTTGATAGTGAACGAGGATCTAAATGTTCTATGGCTACATGGTAAAAAAAATAAATAAATAAAAGTGACACATTCCTCTTTTAAACATTATTAAAATGCTATGTTTCTTGTGGCACAGAATATCTTCTGTTGGGTCAAACCAGAAAAAGCTTTTCTTCATTGCCCTTAAGCATCAATGAGTCTTGGGTGTTCAGCACCCTGTAGCCATTTTGTGGTTTATCTCTTTCTGCTGACCCGAGCAAACCACAAACCTTGTCCTTTCAGAGATGCTCTGACCCAGTCATCTTGCTATTACATATATATTCCTCTGAATTTCTCCTGCACATAACAGACCGGTTGCAAGAACAAACTGTATAATCTAATCTACGAGGAGATGATCAGCAATAATTTGCTACACCTGAGACTAATCAGGATGTTTTGGCTCATCAGTGTAATTGGGTCAAGGGAACATGTTAAAATTCAGTTTTAGATCAGTGGTTCCCAATTTACGAGGTACGACCATGACTAAAGGTCACCAAAAATTTATGAGGGGTCACTAATCCAAAATCACTCACATACTCCCCTCCACTATTGCCTAAATCAGTCCTTAAAAATAATTATATTGAAGGAGTAAACGATGAGTAAGTGAATTTGTGCACTCAAAGGAATGCCTATTTGCTTGTGCTTTTGATGATTGATTGTGATAAAAAAATGACAGATTTTTTGTGGTAAAAACATATATATATATTTATTTATGACACAAATCATAAAAATAAAGCTTCTTTTTTTGTCAAGACAAGATCTAAAACATCTTAATCGTTAAGAATTGAGCTAAAGCATGGTTGTATGTTTTTTTTTTTTTTTTCGACAGTCTTACTTTCTTTTAGATTTCACTCCCCCGAGCATCCAACACAATGTACCTCACTCAGGACATGGGTTTCCCCTACCATAAAACACCTAAAACATAGATTGCCGTAAAACTTGTCAATTTCAGGAAAACATTTTCTCACGTTAACTGCAGGGAAAGAGTTAAACGGAGTCATATCGATTTGACGCACATAATAGGCTACCAGCCATACATGTTAAGCACAAATAATGTCCTTCAATTGGGTCACGTCCAGCGGCCATCATTCTTGAATCAATCTCCGTCATTGTAAGCTGCTCTCTTTTCTGTCTGTTCCATTGCATTGTTTGTTAGATGTTTGCTCCCACTTTCTTTTGCAGTCAGAAGTGCGTCAAACGCATAAAACTCCCAATTCGAGTCACATGATGTCTGATTCCATCTTTGCATTGACTTCACATATAAATCACTTCATGCTTCATCTGCGACTGCTTATTGCACAAGCTACAAAACACACTGGAGGTGAGATCTCTATTTTTTCAGAGACACTCAAAGACATCAGGTATGCTCCGTAGGCAATGTTTATAAGTCATGTAAAACAATTAATTGCAAACTGAAATATATAGAATTTGCTTATATGGTTTGTAATTGGATGTTTTATGAGTTTATTTACATTTTTTGTGACTTTTTGTTGATTCTGCATTGGATTCAGCTATCACAATAAAGCAAAAAAGGGTCTGTATAGGGATGATTTTGCATGAAGTTTTGTAGTGGGAATAAAGCAGATGCCAATTTGGTGAAAAAAAAAAATCAATCAATCTGGTGCTGAGACAAATTCCACATAGCTAACATTACAGTTTTAATAATGATTAATAGCTCGAAACAAAATCTGTCCATCATTAAGCAAACAACATTCATAACATGCATGTTTGATGCTGTGCAACAATATGAATCTACATTTTCATTTAGACTGTCTGCAGTTTTTGTTCATGCAGTCAATCTAAGCAGTTAAAATGGTTAACAAGATCTCCAAAAGTGTCTTTTTTGGTGAGCTCCATAAGTGAAAGTCATTTGAAAACTGCACCAGGTGTTTTTTTTTTTTTTTTTTTTTTTTTTGCAAAGATCAAACAGAGACACAAAAATGTTAGAAGGATTTTACAACTCATATCTATTAGTATGCACACTCAGAGGCAGACAGAGAGGAGGGATTGTCCTTTACTGTGGCATTGTCTGCCGTGTGAGTGATGAAGTGCTCTGCTAGCCGGGAGACAGTGGAGGCTTAACCTGATTTAGTGTTCAGAGCACATAGGGCCATTTCCAAGGGATGGAGCAGGAGTGTGTGCGCGTGTGTGCATTTGTCGGTTGGTGCATGCGTGTATCCATGTCTCTTAAGCTTCCAGCCGTCCTCCAATCCACATTCAACGCCATGCCTCTCTCAGAATCGAAAATAACATGCGCTCTCTCTGCTAGCGATGGATTTTTAAAAACTGTCACACTCCCCTACAACTACCATCTAACCCTTTATTAGGCCCTTAAAAACATGTGCTGTTGTAGTTAGTCCCGGGCCAAAATCTGGCTGACCGTCTCTCGCCCTTTTCTTGTTGGACTCAAAGCAGTTCTCAGTTGGGGGATAATGAGAGAGATGAATAGCACTCCGGCATGAAGGGCTGCAATGGTAAGCGCTAAATTGGTAGCCGTGCATCTTGAGAAAGGAAGGGGAAATGGCCTTTCCGGTAGACTGCGGTGACCCCTACAGAGTGGACACCTGCTCTGAGACACTTGGATGACGACTTTTTGTGCAGAAGAACAAAAATGTGGGTGGGAGACAATGTCAGAGACAGCTATGGAGGGTGGTGGCGTATGATAAAAAATGGCCTGAACTGTTACTGTACTAGAAATGGAGCTTAGGTAACTGAGATTAATACAAAATCAGGAGGAAAACTGCTATTGCTTGATTGACAAGTCAGATATTGGATGGGAAAAAAGGAACAACACCAGTCCTAACTATGGTTTCAGTATGTGAAGTGAGATGGCATCCAAACAATATGTCTGGTCTTTTATAATGTTTACATTTTGAGTCCGGCACAACAATGAGCCTCATAAATATTTAGCAATCTATCTGTATTACCATGAGAGAGCAAGTAAGAATGAACCTTATCAAAATTATTCAGCGCTAACAGCTTGCTGGACTTCATATCGGCACTACTCGAATGTTTATCAATCAATTGAATTCAAGAACTGTTGAATAATGCATTTTTTGTTTGTTTACTTATCTGTCATTTTTAAATGTGGGTGCTTGCCAAGTCTAAAATATACAGTACATTTCGAACTTGATAGCGCTTGAAAGGTACTGCAAAGAGGAATGAGCAAAAATTCCCAAAGACATGTGTGCCAAGTAGGGTTGTAACAGTATGAATTTTTTACGGTATGATAATCGTCCAAAACAATACCACGGTTTGACGGTTTCGCGGTATACGGTATGTTACAAATGTTACAAAATAATAGAACAGTGAAGCAAATTTGACTTTCCAAATAATATATTTTCAGTTACTATAAACAACACCACTTACAATGAACAAATAAAAAAAATAAGAAAATAATAAATAATGTGTCAAAGTCCAAATAAAGTCCAAATAAACATGGTGCAAATCCTCAGTAAAAAAATAGATATAAATATTTACTATACTATAAATAGTTACATAACGAAACTAGATTCAATATGGAACATCCTTAGGTTTTATGTGCCAGCATGGATATGGTTGTCTTTGAATATGGATTTGGATATGGTTGTCTGCAATGCAGACAAACAGCTGCACCTTCATTTAAAAATTGCGTCTTATGAAAACAGCAAGAGCAGCAGTTCGTCTTTGCTCTGCCACTGTTTTGTCATGTTTCTGTGCTGCTGTGCATGCAAAAGTACTTAGTATGAGAATTATTTCATGCAAAACGTTTTTTTTTTTTTTGCGTTTTATTTATCTCATAATCATAATAATTATTTTACCAGTAAAAAAAAAACATTATAAAAAATACTGTAAAAATGTCCTTGCTCTGTTAAAATTCACTTAAAATGATTTCACAAATAAAAAAAAAATACTTGAAAATGTTATAATTAAAAAGTATACAATACATGTGTAAACAATCTTGATAAGCCTAGGAAATTTCTTTAATGAATAGTAAAACAATTTGAATGTCATATTTTATATACTAAAAATAAATCATAAATTATTACATATAAATTATTAAATATAAATTATTACAAATGAGTTATTTAAACTATTATGTTTAGAAATGTGTTAAAATAATTTTCTCTCCGTTAAATAGAAATTGAGGAAAAAATTAACAGTGGGCTAATAATTCAGGGGGGCTAATAATTCTAACTTCAATTGTATGTACGTGTGATTTTTCTTTTTTTTTTTTTTTTTTAATAAATTTGCAATGAATTTAAAAAATCTTTTTTTCCTCACATTGTCATTATGGGGTATTGTGTGTAGAATCTTGTGGAAACAAATTAATTTAATTCATTTTAGATTAAATGGATTCAAGGCAGTGACATAAAAATGTGGAAAAAGTAAAAAGCTATAAATATATCAAAACATTTCACATTGTGGGATTTTTAAATTGCTTTCAGATACCTTTAAAGTTGAGAGACACTACTGTACTGTACTATTGAGACATCAGGAGCTGCACATCGATGGTATTGCTCTTCAGTGTTTGGACTTCCAGCATTGAAATTTAAACCACACTGAACTGAATTAAACTGAATTTAACTCTGAAAACTGGGCTGATGCAGTTTCAATCTACTAGAACTTCTATGTTAAGCTGCTTTGACACAATCTACATTGTAAAAGCGCTATAGAAATAAACACAAACGAACACTGTACAACACTCATATTTTTTTACTTGATTACAGCTGATAAAAGTTTACAGTCAGTTCAACTTTCTTATTGTTCTTGTCCTGGCATTACGCAAGATCAGAACCAGCACTACATAATATCTATATATCTATAGTTCAAGTCTCTCAGGACCTTCCAAGTGATGATTAATTAATTCAAATGAAAATGCCACGGTCACTGGCATTATAAGAAGCTATGAGGTATATACTGTATGTATATATATATATATATATATATATATATATATATATATATAGGCTGATGCAGGGCTGAATATACAGTGGCAAGTATACAGTTCATTTGTACTGCTGCCCTGAGCTTAGACAAGAGCAATTTATTTTGCCGACAGAAACCATACTGAGAGTATATCATTAGTTTATCAGCTTATCCCCTGCTCAGCTCACTGGGTAAGTAATAGCTAAGCTGTGGAATTCTGGTTTAAGACATAAAAATGACACTGTGATGACTTTCATCTCAGCCGAAGATGTGTTGATTTACTAAGTGCTTGTTTAAAATAGTGCAGCTTGGTCTGGTTCACATGGTTTTTTTATGTTTTGCTGTAACTCAAAACTGTGTGTTTATCACCTGAATATGGCCTATACATCAGGATAGTATGCCCAATAAACATCAGTAAATGAATGTGAAATTTAAGATGGTCAATTTAGAGGTTCCAAAGAATTCTTCAGAGAATTTTGGTTAGTTTGAGTTGGACACATTTAATACGACATGACATATATTCGTCCATTTACAAGTTCTCCCCTTAAGACTGAACTGCTAGACTTGGCTTTTAGTCCATGTATTTTAAAGATATAGTCCACCCAAAAATGACATTTCGATCATCATTTACTTGTCCTTTACTTGTTTCAAAACTTTATGGGGCTTCTGTTGAGCTCAGAATAAGATTTGTAGCAAGCTAGATAATTGTATTGACTTCCATTTTTTTTTATATGGAAATCAAAGATTAAGTTTTTGAAATATCTTCTTATGTGTTTAATAGAAGAAGTCAACTCATAATGGTTTATAACCACTTGAGGGAGAATAAATAGTGAGTACATATTGAACCATCCCTTTAAGATGAAGGCATCTACATGAGCTACTGTATTTGGTAACACTATAGTTGAAAGGGTGTTTATAAGACTGCCATGAAACATTAATTCTCATGACAAAATACATCTCATAAATATGAAGGAGAGCTTATACATGCTTATGACAATCCTCGTTGTTTTATTCACTCAGCTGCCACTTAAACTGCAAAAGGTGCCATTATTTAAGATGTTGATTTTTCATGACAACTTTCCATTCCAACTGAAGTTGTGGCAAAAAATAAAAAATAAAAATAAAAATAAAATATTTATGTATAAAACGCATGACACAATTATTGGCATCTTAAGAATTTGTTGACAAGTTACATTGTCTTGGTAAGGTCGAATCGCCATGTCAAAGACAAAAACAAAGCTAATAATTTTGGTTATGTCAAATCATCATAACGGCATCTCAAACAATGTCACTTTTGCAATTGAAATGACCTAACAGAGCATACAACACTTGATAACAGTTGCATGCATATTTCATGAGAGTCTAAATGAATAAACAGCCCCTTTAAGTAAAGTGTTATCTTGAATTTCTATAAAAAAGTTCTATGTTGTGAGGAATTACAGTGCTTAAGGTTAATAAGGGTTTGGCTTAGTACACACAAAGCATGTTTTTCTCAGCTTACATCTTTTGTTTAACAGGAGCCTGGAGCAGTTGGAGGTTGATATCTTTGATGCCACTAGCAGACCCTGGAGTTTAATTATAACCCATGTGTCACAGAAAACATCTGTCATGTATGTTGCGGTGTATGATCCTGAGAAGCATTCCTCAAGTCAAATTAGCAAGTCAAATCCTGTTTTGCTATTTCATATTACACATTTATTATGTACAATGAATTATAAATGCAGATTCAATATAAAACATACATCTACAGTATAAGCAAATACATACTAATGCATTGCTGACTACGTCAGTGTTATTCCAGGGAGATGAACTGTATAGGTGAATACAATATCAAAACACCAAGTAAAATGGATTACGGCAAGGGACACCAACGCTTAAGATTTGGTCATGGAAAAATACAATTAAGTATGCAGCAATAAATATTATAAAAAAATATGAGAATAAACCTGTTGTAGTCATCAGATAGGTCTCATGTAAGTTTTTTTTTTTTTAGCTTCAGAGTGATTTAGTTAATAACAGCTTATTCTCAAAATAAAACTGACAAAAGTACACATCGTTTACTCAAGTAGAAGTACAGATACTCATGTTTAAAATGGCTCTGATAAAAGTTGAAGTACTGACTGTACTTCTTTACTTAAGTAAAAGTAAAGAAATGTGGCCTGAAATACGTACTTAAGTGAAAAAAGTAGGCATACTACTACCAGTTTTATCTCAGTGAATCATAGAGGTGTTGAAATTGTGCAATGACAATAAATTATATAAAAATGTAAGGCGTAAAAAATACAGATATTTTTTGTAAAAATGTAAGGAGTAAAAGTGAAAAGTTGCCAGAAATATAAGTAGTTAAGTAATGATACCAAGAAAATCTACTTCAGTACAGTGACAAAGTATTTGCATTTGGTTACTTCCCATCTCTGCTTATTCTGCATTTAACAACTATTGTGTGATCCAGTATAAAGCATTAAATGTAGTCTGCATTAGTCCAAAATAGAAAATGTATAAAAGTCTGCAAGCTTATAAGATCATTTATTTATTGTGAGAGTGCAACAACTCAAATCTGTACAAAGAGTACTGGTGTAAGATTACACCAAAAAAAAAAAAAAAAAAAAGGTAAATAAAAAATTTAAAACTCACAAGGCTGAGTGGTCATAAGAAAGGCCAGAGAGAATCTGTGGACATTTTTTTTTTTTTTTTTTGCAATTTCTGCACAGTATTGTGTAAAAAATCTGCAGATTTATGCGGAATGATTTTGGAAGTATCGGAACTAAAAACGTAATATATGATATAAAATATATATTTTTAAATGTTTAATTAATGTTTACAATGCAAATCCAATTAGACCCCACCTAATTGGTAAACAAAGCAAGTCTCTATATATATTATTTAGTAGATATGATCTATCTACTAAAAGATACAAGTCCAAGGCCATGGTGCTCCACCGGAAAAAGGTGCTTTGTCATCTCCGGTTGGAGGAAAGTCCTTACCCCAGGTGGAGGAGTTTAAGTATCACAGGGTTTTGTTCGCAAGTGAGGTAAGGATGGAAAGTGAGATTGACAGGCGGATCAGTGCAGCGGCAGCAGTTATGCGGTCGATGTACCGGTCCGTATTGGTAAAGAAGGAGCTGAGCCAAAAGGTAAAGCTCTCGATTTACCCGTCAATCTACGTTCCTACTCTCACCTATGGTCATGAGCTCTGGGTCATGACCGAAAGGACAAGATCTCGGATATAACCAGCTGAAATGAGTTTCCTTCACTGGGTGGCAGGGAGCACTCTTATGGATAGGGTGAGTAGCTCTGACACCAGGGAGGAGCTCGGAGTAGAGCCGCTGCTCCTCCACATCGAGAGAAGTCAGCTGAGGTGGCTCCGGCATCTGTTTCAGATGCCTCCTGGATACCTAGCTAGGGAGGTGTTCCAGGCATGTCCCACCGAGAGGAGTCCTCGGGGAAGACCCAGGACACGCTGGAGGGACTATGTCTCTCGGCTGGCCTAGGAATGCCTTGGGATCCCAAAGAGGAGTCTGCGGAGAGGGAAATCTGGAGTTCTCTCCTAAGACTGCTGCTCCCGCGACCCGGCCCCGGAAAAACGGCAGAAAATAAATGAATGAATGAATAAAAAAATAAAATATTGTTTACAAACTGTATTGTAAATAAATCATATTCATATTAGTCAGCAATATTACTGAAATTATTTTAAAAATATATAAACATTTACACACATAGATACAAGTAAATAAATAGACTATGATTGGCTAAATATCTGCAAAAATCTGTGGATTTCTGCAAGCACAGATTCTGTGTGGGCCTAGTCATACTGTAACCTATATCTTACATGATAAATCAAATATGATGCACGAGTCACATACATACAGACAGACAGATCGATTTTTTTTTAAAAATTGACATTTTCAAAATACTGATACTCCAACAGAATCAATATCAGATAAATACGTTTTTGATTAGCACAGAAAAGAAGTGTTTAGTTTAAAACAATTAAGTGTATGACTAATTTTACAAATATAGTCAGATATAACAAGCCATAAATAATCACAAAATGTGATATTACAACAAATGATAAATTGTATAATTAAAATAATTACACTGTATTACAACACCAGAGTAAATATCATGTGGTTATACTCCAAGTTGATTAGTGAATGAAACAAGCTGTTTTTGTGCTGAAAAACTAGTGTCGAAATTGCTTAGTGAATTCAGGCCTCAGTATTTGAAAAAGCTTATGGGATGATTCCAGTCTGATGGCCTGGCTGTAACGATGGGCTGAGTCTTAATGCAAGTGCAGTGGATGGTGTTTGAGGAATGGGCAGGTTTCTGTACTAACAGGCTTTGGCAGCCTGCCAATGGAGCTCCGGCAGCAGAGATGAAGACTCGGCTGCAGCACAAAGAAGAAAAAGAAGCACATAAACCTTCAGTGAAGGAGGAGAGATGGGGGGAGACGGCATGAGAGTAGAAAGCGAAGAAATGACAGAGGTGAGATGAAAAGAGGAAAAGCTGAGAAATGGAGATGGAGAGAGAACGATGGGGGGAGAGAGAAATGAGAAAAGAACTGGGGTCTGAAAATGATGCCATGCACAGTGATTAAACAGAAAAGAAAAAAAAAAATTGCCACTTCATGCTTTAAAAGTCAAGTGTTTGGCGTTTAAATGTTTTTTTAGATATTCATAATCCAGTACCCCCTTCCCCTCCGTTAAATAATTAACACTGTGACCAGTGAGTGCACAACATTTCACATTCTCTTTTTCAAAAGTATAGGCATTAAAGACATATACAGTGTTCTGCATAATTGTGCGCACCCCATTTTTAAAATGTATATTATTATCCATTTCTCAGTGAAGTCTGAGCCTTATTAAACAGATATATTTATAAAAAAGATTGTCACCAAATATCTTGCAAAAATAAATAAATAGATAAAAAAATAAATAATACAAACCACAAAATTGTTTTTTACGTTTTTTTTTTTTTTTTCATAGATTTCACCACTTTTAAAAAACCTGTAATAATTAATTTTCTCCAACATATAAACAACAAATTTTTAGACCATTATTACAAGTTTTTTTTTTGTTAAATTA
This sequence comes from Danio rerio, assembly GCF_052040795.2. NCBI lineage: Eukaryota > Metazoa > Chordata > Actinopteri > Cypriniformes > Danionidae > Danio > Danio rerio. Next base: position 48,625,221 of record NC_141025.1, read on the forward strand.
GCTTTGGATTTGGCTACAGTGTGGACTACACTAATGTATATGCACAAATATAATATTGTAGGAAAGGCCATTATGGCAAAACTCTAATAACAATATATATTTCAATGTAAGTTGTTAATGCTTCCAGATTTAAATGATTGCCCCAACAATGACTGAAGTCACACAAATTAGAGGGTCCATTCAATGGCTTAACAAATTGGTCGATAAATGTTCTCTTAGATTAATATTGAGCTAAAAAGTCCAGAGTTTATTATTGTTATTGACATACATTTTATCATGGTTTGATATAATATAATTTATTAACCCAGTCCTTTAATATTGTATGGCTTCCTATTAAAAACATGAATTTAAAAGATAGATTTATGAGGGGTGTACTCATGTATGAGTAAATGCAATATATACACTATATACAGTAAATGCAAATCCAATTTGACACATTTGTTTGGTAACCAAAGCTAATTTGCTGTGAAAATACATAAAACATGTCTTACAAATTTTCTTTTTTGATCTCAAGACCCATTGAACTCTGGATGGACTGATAAGCTGTAGCAGGGCTATTGAATTAGTTTGTCATGGGGGCCGGTTCATGAAAAGCAAACGAAGGGCCGGAGAGATATGACTTGCTATACGAGTACTAACACTACTGCATATAAGAGCCCATATGCTGTCTTTTTGCTCCTTAAGACACCCACATTGGCATTACATTAAAATGTTTATACATTGTATTTTGAAACAACATAAAAATCACTGCATTATACAATAGACTTTTTTTTCTTTTTCTTTTTTTTTTACAAACATTCAAATGTATTTCAGAGCACAACAAAAACAGTGAATTGCTGAAGTAGGCTTCTTCTACATTCAGACACATTCATATGTTATATTTTGAACTGTATAACAATTATGGATGCAACAATGATAGATTTTGGCAGTACGATTATATAGTCTGAAGAATAATTATGATTTCAAGGTTATCACGTGTAATGTAAATTCAAGCTTTATATTAGGTAATTTAGAATAATTGTTGTTGCCATCTGCATTCATACATACAGTACATAATCATTTGAATAATAATTTGTCTAACATATCTTTTGTTTACGCAATACAATCACCGTGAGATGTTTTCTACTGCATGAGCCTGGAAAGCCGCAAGCGCGTTGCTCCGCTTGTGCGTGCATATTGTCATATATTCTTACTTTAGAAATAACAAACCTGCAAGCGGAAAAGACGTGATATGGGAACGGCCGCTGCTGTAGTTAATCTGTGTGTGTGAGTAATAGCCTCAGTGTACTTGGTGAACTTTAAAGTAGCTCACAGTTGGCAACTTGGCATAACTTTGTTAAACTGCAGCAGTTTCATTTCGTTCCGTGTGGCTTAAAGAAGCCTTTACGATTAATTAACTGTGACGTATTAAAGCGCAGATAATAGTGATATCGGCTAATTGTTGCATCTCTTTTAACAATATCAGTGCACTGTACAAAAGTCCTGCTCTACAAACACATTGAAATGTTTTTAGGCTGCCCGTGCCACTCGCTCATGGTGACTCACGCTCTGTGCAGCCTTCAACTGCAGCTTGTGCTATATTGAACAGACAGCCTTCACTTCATAACTATAGCGGCCATTTTTCGACTGAACTAAATTTATTTTTGATGTCTTGGTCACACTGTTTGGTGGGCCAGAACAAATTGCCTCGGGGGCCGGGTTTGGCCTGCGGGCTGCCAATTGAATAGCCCTGAGTTATAGTCTACATTATGCATAAAAAAAAAAAAAAAAAAAAAATATATATATATATATATATATATATATATATATATATATATATATATATATATATATATATATATATATATATATATATATATATATATATTGAAAAGGGTCAGATGCAAAGGGAAGGAACAAAAAAAAAAAATTAAAAGCAGGGGGAACTGTCAGGAGGCATCCGATGTGGCAGCACCGAGGGACATATGGAAAAGCTCAGCTTCGATGAGTTTGTAGAACAATGGGGAAGAACAAAACAATGTCTCTACACTTTGCTCATCCAATGTGGCTTTGTTGCTAAAAGCACTATATCAAATAATGTTTTGGATAGCGTGCCTTCAAAGCTAAAACCAACAAATACTTTCTACACACAAAACTAGGCTACCCACTGCAGCTAGAATTGTCAGGTGGAGTGACAATACCATTCCTCACTATATAGGTCATTCCAGAGAGATGAAGTCATTGTAGATTTGTAGGAAAAAATTCTGATTGATTATGACAAAAGAAAAAAAAAATAGATTACTCTAACAACTTCACATCAGGGAAATATGTCTACGCATGGCTGTGAAAATGTAGTTGGTCCTTTTTTATTATTATCGTGCTAAATTAGTTAAACTGACAGACAAATAGCAGCATGAAATCAATATATAGTACACTGTTTTAAACAAATAAAAGCAACATGAGTAAATACAGAATACAATTTCTTATACAATTTAACCAAATTATTTTTATTTATTTACAAAAAAGGCTACCTACTATGGCATATGGGCTAAATGCACACATACTTTTCAGCCAGGCAACCCAAGGTCTTTTCCATTACAAAAATGTCATGTTTAAGATCTGATTTCTTTAAAAATCAGCAATCTTCACTGCCTGTTGGATATACAATATGAAGTAGGTCTCAGATTGGACAAAAAGCACTGCATTAAACTCCATTTCCCCCAGCCATGTCTTTAAAACGACAGTTTATTTACCCCAGTATTTTCAGTGGGATTTCTGCTCTAGCCTCTTGCTATTGTCTTTTATCTCGTTTTATACTTGAACAACTAAATGAACGCTTGATTCTATTAAACTGAAAGTATTGTAATTACATTACAACGTTGATGCTGTAAAAACAATCATGTGAAATTGAAAATACATTAAGCTTTAACCGGAAGCTTACCGTTGGCTTTAAAACTGTAGCTGTGCATAGATCCAATTGCATATTTTTTATTGCATATCCACCTTTAGCATATTGAGTTTCTGGGTTAAGTCTGTTGAAAAGTTCTATTTCATTGCTAATTGAATTGGGCTAGTGGTGAATGTGTTTGTTTGTGTCCAGTCCATCTGAAACCTATTATAAATACAGTTTCAAAGATTTAGGATGGGCTTCAGAGTTTAGCAACAACTAACTATAACAGCAAGTATGTTTTAGTTACTTTTTTTATAATAATAATAAAAATACAGCAAGTATGTTTTAGTTACTTTTTATAATAATAATAATAATAATAATAATAATAATAATAATAATAATGATGATGATGATGATGATGATGATGATGATGTTAATAATGTTAATAATTCAATTTTTGCATTATTTAACACGTTACAATGTTTAGTAAGTTACTAGCATGCTTTGACACTATAGCAGTATGAATTAGAATGAGGCAATTATGCACCATGCTTTAAATAATGCCTAACATGCTTTAGCATGTTGAGAAAATACATTAATCTGGAGCTACCTTGTTTAATGTGCTGCAAGAAACAAAAATTGTTTTAATTTTAAGCGAATGTTTTAACTTTTGCTAGTGTGCTTTTTATGTTTTATTTATCATAAGCAGTTTGCTATCATTTTTAGCATACCGATGGCATGAATATGCATGGTGCTATGCTTTACCCATAGATATTTACGTTAGATGTCATCTACGCTATTGTTGTCTATGGGAAGGAATGCTACAATAGAGCCACCATTTTAGCACAGGGTAGCGCTCCTTTAAAATGAATGTGGGACCAAGGTGCAGTGGAGGACTGGCCATCCCATAGATATATGCAGATATATACATATATCTATGATCGGGATTTTTTGCGGTGGTCAGTATGCAAATACTTATATCACGAGCATTCCTGACAAAGAGTGAGTGTTTGTGTGCATGGAAATGTATTATCCTCCCTACCTGTTAAATTTGAGCTAATCTCTATCTGGAAACACACCCCCTCTCCTGCTTTTACTTCTTATTCTAACGAGGGGAGCGATTCTTTTGTTAATGAATCCCTGTATTAAACGACTCGTTCACTTAGCTGACAATAGTACATATTTCTAGCACACCAGCACCTTGTTGTCAGATTTCGTTTACATTGTTTGCTTATTTTATTTAACAAAACTTGCATAAGCCTAGAATTGAGTGTGATTTGGTGCTACTTTGCCTTACGGTCAGCGCAGTATAGTAGAAGGAGGAGTAGGAGTATCATCAATACTTGCTTAGCACTTTAGCACAAAAGTTCACAACATACAAAATCGTAAAAAAAAATATATATATATATATCTTGTTACAACACCTCTATACAGTGCTAAAGTGCAGCATCTTCACATTGGCTTTAGGTCTTGACTAGTGCGGTTGAATGACATTTGTGCTGGCGGCACAAATGTGGCCAAATAGTCAAATGCGATATCTTGTGTATATGTATTTATGTGTTTTAACAAGCTGCTAGCATACATTTTGTAACTGTGTAAACAAACCACAAACATTGAAATGTTTACAATGACATTGGGTTTTAGCATGCTTTAGCATATAAACATGTCCTTATTAACATTAACTATGCTTTTAATACAGAACGAATGTGGTAACTGTTTTTAAGTTACAATCAATTTAAAAACGTGAAGATTTTGGTTTTATCTAGTAAGTTCAGGGTTACTTTTTACATACAGTATTTCAACATGTTAGTCCTAGTCCAGATTATTTTGTTTTGAGACAGAATCTGTGGACTTTTTTTGCTCTTGCAGATTTATGTGGAATGACTTTGAGATTATTATAACTAAAAACATAATATATGAAACAAAAAAATATTACATTTTAACTTATTTAAATTAAATTAAAATTTATTTAATTTTTGCAATTCAAATCCAATTAAATCCACGTATTTGGTAAACAAAGCCTCATAATGTCTTATAGGTCTCATGTAATAAAAAAATCTACATACAGAAAATATTCCTTTACTAACTGTATTGTAAATAAATTATATGAACATTTGAATACAACTTTTATTATATTTTAGTGAAATAAATTTGAAACTGAATGATTGTAAATTTACACACATTTACACAAGTAAATACTTCAACTCAACAATGGGCTAAAAATCCAATAGTATCTGGATGCAGCCTCTATGATGCAAGCTGAGACTGCATCGCTTAGCGATGCAATGTCAGACACAATGCACTCAAATGGAGCTTGTGACGTCACTGCAACGAGTAGGATTAGGGGTGGGGTTAGGTGAGCCCATTAAAAAGCATTGGATGCAGCCCAGATTGCACTGCACCAGGTCTGCAGCCCGACCCATCTCTAAAAATCTGCAGATTTCTGTAGTTATAAGCAAGCAGATTATTAAAAAAAATGATGTATAGAATATTTATTATTGATGTGATGTATTTGAGAACTAAACAGCTGATTTCTATTGCTGTGCTGCAATGTCAGTTAGTGTAAGTGTCTCCTGTCATCCTCACCAATCCTTCAACTCTCGTTATTCTCAGTTCCAGACAAAGCAATGTGATTGACAAGTACACTGTAGCATGGCATGAGTGATGTTCACCTGCGTCGTCCAGGCTGACAAACATTCACGTCGAAAACCGAAAGGTCAGCAATGATCTATGGGACCTGTGTTTGCCGGCTAGGCAGAACAAGACTTCTGAACGAGGACTGATGTTGGAAACCGGGATCACCAACCCATGAAACTTTCTGATTCAGGCTTTTTTCCCTGCTGTTTGTTTCCCCTGATGCCTTCAGACAGCTCTGAGATAACAGCGGCTCCAGACACGACAAAATCAGATGGCTGAGAGGAAGCGTAGCCTGCGAGCAGTCTGTTCTCTTTCAATTTATTGAGCGCATGACCAAAATAAAGAAAAGTTAATGAGTTCTTTAATACTGTATGCTAATTGTTTCTTTTACACAATGAGATTAAGTGCAGAGTAATGGACATTTGCTTGAAGCAAAAAGAAGAGTTTTTTTCATAAATTAGCATAAGTGCACAGTTGAATGGACAGCCACTCAAAGGGACCTCCACTTAATAGTGTGTACAAAGATGCTAAACACATGCTAGCAATGATTCATCCTTGCCCAGTGTCTTTGTGCTGATTTAAAATTGAGTTGTGGATTTTTTTTAATCCCCTTCAGAAAAGCTCTTGTCATCTTGCCAAGCTCTTGTTCCATCTCCATTATTACTTTTCTGACTGTGAAACAATGGGCCGATTCAGCGTTGACACAAAACAAGTAAATGCGCATGAGCAAGCAGTATTGGCCATAAAAATAGGTCAGTGTGCATACAAATGCATACAATACAGTTCAGATGATAACATTTACATCAGACACACTGTGCAAGGACCCTTTATGTATGAATAAAAACTGAAGAATACTTTGATCTTAAGTCTCTTGCTTCTCAAATTTGAGCATCTTTTTTTGGCAGGGAAACTAAAAGGAATGCATAGATTTATAATCCTACATGTGTCCATTTTAATTTGTCCAAATAAAAGCTTACTTGGCTATTGACTGGATATTTAGCAGGTTTAAATCGTAGTGTCACTATTTAGACATAAATTTAAAAAGGGCCATTTACATGTTCATAGGTCAGTATATATGTCTTGGATTTAATTTACCTGGTGGATGGGAGAATGGATGAGAAGAAAGATAGATGAATGAATGGATGAAAGGATCAATAGATGCATGGATGGATAGGTGGATGCATGGGCAGATAGATAGATGGATAAATGAATGGATGGGAGGATCGATAGATGGATGAATGAATAGATGAAAGGTTGGAAGGAATGTATGGATGTATGGAAGGATGGATGGATGGATGGATGGATGGATGGATGGATGGATGGATGGATGGATGGATGGATGGACGGATGCATGGACGGATGGATGGATGGATGGATGAAAGGATGCATGGATGGATGGATGGATGGATAGGTGGATGGATGGATGGATGGATGGATGGATGAATGAATAGATGGAAAGATGGATAGATAAATAAATGGATGGTTGGATGGATGGATGGATTGATGGGTGAATGAATTAAATGGTGGATTGGAATGATGTATGGGTGGATGGATGAATAGATAGATGGATTGATGCATTGATGATGGATGGATGGATGGATGGATGGATGGATGGATGGATGGGTGGATGGATGGGTGGATGCATGGGCGGAAAGATGGATGGATGGATGGATGAATGGATGGATAGGAGGATGGATAAATGGATGGATGAATGAATGGATGCAAAGATGGATTGATAAATAAATGGATGGCTGGTTGAATGGATGGATGGATTGATGGATGAATGGAGGGATGGATGAGAAGATTGATGATTTAAATGAATGGGAAGGTGGTTTGGGATGATGAATGGGAGGCTAGATGGATGGATATATGGATGGATGGATGGATGGATGGATGGATGGATGGATGGATGGATGGATGGATGGATGGATGGATGGATTGATGGATGGATGGATGAATGGATGGATGGGAGAATGGATGGATGGGAAAATGGATGGATGGGCGGACACATGGATGGAAAAATGGATGGATGGATGGATGGATGGGATGGTGGTTTGGAATGCTGAATGGGAGGATGGGTGGATAAATAGAAGGATTGATGGATGGATAGTAGGATGGACATATGAATGGATAGATGGATGTATGGATGGAAGTATGGATGGATGGATGGACGGATGGATGGATAGGAAGATGAAAATATGGATGGATGGATGGATGTGTGGGTGGATAGATGGATAGATAGATGAATGAAAAATAAATAACCTTGTTTTTCACACTTATATTTGATGGTACTATTCTCACCAGACGGCTTGAGGAACAAAAACCTTTCTTGCTATTCTCTTTCGTCTTGTATTGCCACTTAGCGTAGCTGCAGGTTATTTTAAATAATTTATTGCCTAAGCTTGAGGGTGGAGATACAAAGTACTGCTGATTGTACACAGCTACCCCATTAAGCATTTGCTTCAAGCTACACTTCGTCTAGTCAAATAAACTTTCATTAGCAAGTGCTCGTTAGGCTTGTGGAAAATAATTAAATAAATAATAAATACAAAAATACACAAATGACTACATTTTAGTTATGTGTTACAGAAGAGCCACGTAGTGTAGGGTTACATGACAGCAAATGTAGAGTAATGGTTTATTTTAATAAAAACAAGAACAGATGATTGTGCTCAACACATTAAAACAAGACTACTGTAAGTTATTGGACCAAACTGGTTAGCTTGACCTATATATGAACACTGCAAATACATACTGCTGAAATTAATTTGAGCTTCAGTTTTACCATGTAATATACATTTCTTATTATCAAAAGGCAAAGCAGTTGATAATAAGCAGCAAATAAGGATGAAGGAAATGAGGGATTAAAGAACACAGATGATTATGGCGGTTAAAACATAAAGATTAACATGGGATTACAAACTCACTAACTGAAAAGCTCAAAAGGAAAACAAAAAGACAAAATGAAATGAAAAAAAAGCCCTCCAAATCATAATCAGATTCATCCTTCAGATGAAACGCAAAAATTAAAAACCCATCTTTGCAAAATACTTGCAACATCAGTGTCATCAGAAAGAATATGCTTTGTAATATTATCATTGTTAAAAACAGCATCGTCTTTCATCTTTTCAGCATGATTATATGTACAGTTATACAGGCATTTCTGTTAAACCTCTTTATCCCAATAGTATCTGGTTGCAAACTTGCACGTGCAATTTGAGACATGCACTCAATGGAGCTAGGGACATTACAGTGAGAGGTAGGGTTAGGGACAGGGTTAGGTGTGCGCATTATAGGGGATCTATTATGCAAAAAAATAAATAAATCAATAAATATTCACATTTATGTGGTGTGTAAACCCAATTCTGTGGTAGCAGTGTGTGAAGCCAGTCTCAAATAGTACAAATTAATTTACTCTACTAATGAAATGAAATGAAATTCACTCTTGATAAAAACAGTCTGCAGAAATGTTTTGAGATTATCCTTTTCTACATGTCATCAGGTAATGGCAGGAAAACATCCTACCCATCAATGGCAATCTCTCCTTCATTAGCATAAACAGTCCTGAGTGAGAAGCAGCTGTTAGAGTTTTCCCCATACCTGCTGAAGGTAATGTCAGCAAGAGGCATTATAAATTTGGACATTTTCAGGTTTTCACAGAGATAACATGAGCCCTGTTTGAATCTGCTGCATTGCTGACACATACTGTAGGTGTTTTTAGCTTCACCCTATTTTGAAAAGAGCACAACCTCCTTAAAATTTAAAGCGGCAGTCACCAAAATAGCACAATTTAGATGCCATCTATCCATCCACTCAATAGTATTTCAAGCTGCAAATTCAAACAGAACCTCACGGCAATTCGTAACTTTTTGATTTGGTGGCTAATTCGCATGAATTTGTACGATCTCGTTTGTACAATTTAGTACGATTTGCTCATCCTCCATTGACGGTTGAGTTTTGACGTGGGGTTGAGTTCCATGTCTCCTTTTTAAAATCATACAATTTCGTACAACTGAACTCAAATTAGGCACTAAACTGACAAAGCATAAAAATAGTTATATTTCCTCGTGAGGCTGAAAAATTCTTAAAAAATCTGATCAAATCAGAACTATTTTACATATTGTATGTAGGTCCCCTTATTAGATCCCCTTTAAAAGCACTGCATGCAATCTCAGTTTGCATGTGCACCTGGTTTGCGGCCAGAGGTTTCTCCCTTATCTCTTTATTTTGTATATCCCTTCTGTTCATGTTGTTAGCATTTTTGCACTTTATGTAAATCAAAAAAAAAAAAAAAGCTTAATCTAACCATCGAAGATTATTGAAATTGTAAGAAATTAAGTCTGCTTCGACCCAAATTCCACTTTAAATGTTGTGTTGATGCTCATTTCCCAAAGGGCTGAAGAATGATAGAAAAGAGAAGTCAACAGTTTGTTGTCTCTGCTTTGTTTGAGGTGACTAAATCTTTCGCAAATGGTAACACTTAGAATAGGGATGGGTGTGGTGCACATAGAACTATCTCATTAATGGTGTGGATTAACATCTAAAGGCAAAAAAAACGTTAAGAGTTTAAGAATGTTCAGGGTTCATGCTGACGCCAATAAAACCAGGGTACTGCTATGTATTTTTAAGACTGCTATGCTGAATAAACATCTTCACTGACATCTTTTACATCCTCCTCATCATTTCTTCTTACAGGATAAAGTTATTACAGTAAATTGAATTAAATTTTAAATGAAAGCCCTTTAAACAAAACCATAAACCCTCTTGCTGATAAAACAGTTAAAACAGGTTTGAAAGCACAGTAAACATGCTTAAAATTGCAAGACATAAACATTTTGAGGCAGCAAATTATTCACCAAAGACTTATTCTTTTGAATATGACAGACTATATTTTGGCCTTTCTGTTACATGAAATGTCCTCTGTTTGTTTTGATACTTGAAAACCCATTTTTATCTTACTTTACTCTTGTTAGACAAAATGTGTCCTTTTTATTACTATCCCTCTTCTGCTTTGCATTAGGTTTACAATCATGACAGAACACATTCTCCTGATGTTTTGCAGTATTTTAGGAATGTGCATGTGTGAGAGCAATTGAATTTTACTTCTTCCTTTTGCTTCGAAAGGATAAAATTACACCTTCCAAGAGGTCTATAATCAGAAGCATCTGCGAGCAACGTGAAATCTGTGTTTCACTATCATGTTTACACCAAACAAACTAAATACAAACTTATCTAAACACATGTACCATATGTATTTGCTCAAAATCATTCTTAAAGTTACTTAAAATGTTCTTATGGTGCATGGAATTGAATACTTTTTGCCATGTATGATGTGAAAACGCTTTCCAAATACTGTTCTCATCCGTCTAACATGTATATGTGAGCATTATCTACTGTATGAATTGAACTCATATGTTCAGGGGAATACATGAACATAACATAATCACATACAGAGCACAGGCAACATGACTGGTATGGTTAATCTCCACTTAATCGTAATATACTGCCCTGTCAAGGGTTTAATTATCTGCATTCCTGGCCTTCCGTTGTGATGTGTGTGGGCTGCGGGTGCAGGAATGGGATGCTAATCTGAATCTCCAGATGAGTTGCTCTTCTCATACTGCAGAACTGGATCATTGAGCTCTGTGGAAAAGGCCACCCAGACTGAGAGAGAGAGAGCTTTAACACTGGAGCTACCAGAATTCTACTAGAATGGCCATAGAAGTTAATATAAGTCTGAATTCAATTTTATGTCATGGCATATAGATATTCAGAGCTTCTATTGAGACTTTAGAATTAGGATTTGAATGTCTGTCACTTCAAATGTTGACTAATAGTCAGAATTATTAGCCCTCCTAAATGATTAGCACTCCTGTTTATTTTTTCCCGCAATTTCTGTTTATCGGAAAGAAGCATTTTTTGATACACTACACACTTCACATATAACTGTTTTATTTTTATCTTTGCCATGATAACAGTAATATATATATATATATATATATATATATATATATATATATATATATATATATATATATATATATATATATATATATATATATATATATATATATATATATATATATATATACTGTGATGTACACAGTACATTAGGCAAGTAAAAAAAAAAACATGTATATATTTTATATTGTTTTTTTTTTTTTTTACTTGCCTAATTACCCCAACTTGCGCCCTGATGAGGATGTACTGAGGTTATGTTTTTCCACATGTCAATGTTTATGAATAGATTACCCAAAAAAGGACAAGAGTAGACTTGAAAAAACTCTGCATCAGTTTAAAGCTACAACCATTAAGTATCCATTGCAACTAGTTGTTTTTAAGTGGAAAGCTTATAAAGAATGTATTTGCTAAATTTGTTTGTAATAAAGTTTTGCAGAAAACCCTTATTGGATTTGGCATACATAACATCACAATAACAACACATACACACACACACACACACATTCATTGCTGTACATCACAGTTTATTTTGAAAGGTAAGAGTCCACAGAAAAAACATCCTATCAAGCACATTTAGTCCACCAACTCAATAGTGTTGAATTATGGATGGTTATTCATTTGTTTATGTCACTGTTTCTGCCGGAAACCTATTGTTTACACCGTTTTACCATGGTACTTGCAAGTTATAGTTACTAAAATCTGTCAAACAAAGATTTGACTGTCTGCATGTCTCTCTCAATAGACTCTTTTCACGCGACCGCTATTTTCAAAAGCGAAATCGAGGCTGCGGTGGGAAGAAACCCGGAAGTATCATTGGGAGTTACATAATGTTGTGTAACTGGCTATATATCTTATCAGGGAAGATAAAGTGACACAAATGTATAATTTCTCCGCCTTCTGGGTGACCCGAAGGTCCGTTCTGAATGAATGGTGAATGTAAAAGGATTCAGAGCTTATTTTTAGCTAAGTTAAGGAAAATGGCACTAATTAGCTAACGTTTTCTTTCCCAAACACACATTTTAGATGCCATTCATCAAAAAAAAAAAAAAAAAGGATTTTTAGACTCTCTGTATTTGATAAATTTTTTTATATACACGATTATGTCATCAAACTGTTGTATAAATGCAATATCACACTCGTAGAAGTGCGATATGGCTGTATATTGTCACTGGTGGGACACTAAGGCACTCGACCTGCAGCCTCAAGCCAACGCACGCCTCCCACCAGTGTTGATATCCAGAATATCGCACTCCTACTCGTGATATTGCTCATATATACACACAGTGGGTATGAAAAATATTTAAACCCCTTAAATGTTTCACTCTGTTATATTACAGCCATTTGCTAAAATAATTTAAGTTAATTTCACCTCATAATTTACACACAGCAGCCTAAATTGATAGAAAAAGACAGAACTGTTAACATTTTTATAGATTTATTAACAAAGATAAACTGAAATATAACATGGTCCTAAGTCCATTTTCTAGAAGCACCCTTTTGATCTAGTACAGTCATGGGGATTTTTGGGAAAGATGCAAATCATTTACTTAAGTAGTATGTATGTATGTATGTATGTATGTATGTATGTATGTATGTATGTATGTATGTATGTATGTATGTATGTATGTATGTATGTATGTATGTATGTACTGTATGTATGTATGTATGTATGTATGTATGTATATGTATTAAATTACAAAATGTTAAATGGTCAAAATGGCAGCCTGGGTAGTTCTAGTATTAACAGTGAGGTTTTAATGGCATACTATAGTTTAAATAATAATACTAATACATCTGAAATTTCAACAAATAAATCACTGTGTTCATGTAAAATGCATGGGGCTCTCATATTTCAATCACTGTGGGACTCAATCACATCACACACAATGTTGAAACACTTTCCATACACTACAAACAGCACCATTTATTAGAGTCTAATTTCTGAACACAAGTACACTTCATTTGAAGGTCTCCATGCAATGCATTGAGGGAAATAATGTGAAGGACAGGCTACTGACTCTCAAGATTGAGGACAAGGCATTTTATGAACAGGAATCTAATCAGGCTAATCGTTTTTGTGAATAAAAGTAGGCACCGCAAGGACTGCAAAAAATATGGGTAAACACTTTACACTGCTATATTTTATTCTGCTATAAATATTGTGATATGAATACAATTTCACCAGTCTTGAATAGCTCCATTTGAAAATAATTGATCTATTAAGATTGATTGGGATGATTGTGTGGAAATGAATTAGCATAAAATATAATGAACACATAAGGTCAAGCATAGTTCAATAGAACACATATACAAGGCGAATAAACAGTGCTTTATGCTATTCTTCAGGTACAGAAATTAAATAATGAAATGTAAAATACACTGCATGGTCTTATTCATTGTATGAATAATTCAATGCAATTAGTCTTAATTAAAGTTACAAATGATACAATGTCTTGTGTCTGAATGCACAAAACACATGCAGAAAGTAAACTTTTTTTTTTTTTTTTTTAGATTAACCGCTGCATTGACTCCACAAATCTCATGTATTCTGAACAGGGGTGCTGATCAACATTAATCCAGACTCAATATTGTACAACCTGAGATTTTATAGCCATATCTGCGTATTAAGCCAGTATAGGAGAAACATGTTGTATTTTAACATTAAAAATGACACTCTTCACCTTTCAAGAAAGTCTGGTAACACTCGTAACCTTTGGATTTTCTGAACAGCAGCCAGTGAAAAGCATGCAGAGTGACACACACACACACACACACACACACACGGAGTGGTGCCTACAGGCATGATCCTATTTATTAGTGAAGCAAGAGGGAGCAGTTTGTGTCGGGCTCTGAGGGGGTGAAGAGGTACAGACTGAGAGGACAAACTCTCACTGACATGCTGCATTTCTGAACTCTACAAGCTTTCTGTATCGATGCAAGAGTGGATCCGTGTATACATGCCCATATAGTAAAAACACAAATATATATAGTGGTGCCCCTATGATAAAAATCACCTTTTGTAAGCTGTTTGGACAGAACTGTGTGTATGTATAGTGTGTCCACAGTCATACTGGATAGATATAAAGACAACAAGTCTTTTTTTTTAGTTTCTTAAAGTTAAAATAGGATCCGAATCCCTCCCATTTTGAGGCCCAGCGCAACGTGACTTAGGAGTGTAGTTTCCCCCCGCCCACCAAACTGAATAGCATCCTGAATGATTAGCATGTCAGACTGCACGAATATGGCTCCTATGTCACACTGTAAGAAATCAGACTGAATGACAATTAAGATGCCGCAAACACCAAAGAAAATGGCCCCAGAGTTTGACATCATCCATGCATGACACTTTCACTATGCCAGCATTCTGAAATGATTCCTCACCGCAAACAATCTCAAGCCAAAATTTTGCGCATGGCGTGTCTCAATAATAAAACCAGGAAAAAAAAAAACTGTTTTTACTTTTTTCCTCTGTCATTTGAATTGTTGCATGGATTGCGTCATCAAATTCTGCACTCTCATTGGTTCTTGGATTGACGCTCATCGTCGCTGTTGTCACACTTCAGGAAAGTGTCTGAAATCTTCTGACACTGCCAGCACTTCATCAGAGGAAAAAATCTGATTACAACGGGGACTAAGTAGCTGTCTGTGAACATGTCCAACCAACAATCGAACATCATTGATTTTAGGCTAGGATTTCAGGAATTTTTGAGGATTTCCCAAATTTGTCTTAGATGACAAAATTGTGGCTGGAATCTTATTGTTTAAGCAGGGCTTTAGTAACATGTATAATCATATACACAAGACAGGACTTGTGCAAAGCAAGCATGATCAGCAGCATCTCAAGAATAAACTTCTTTTTTAAATATTTTCCAAGTGATGTTTAACAGAGCAAGGAAATTTTCACAGTATGTCGGATAATATTTTTTCTTCTGGAGAAAGTCTTATTTGTTTAATTTCTGAAAGAATAAAATCAGTTTTTATTTTTTAAACACCATTTCAGGGACAAATATATTAGCCCCTTTAAGCTATATTTTTTTCTCAATAATCTACAGAACAAACCATCATTATAAAATAACTTGCCTAATTATTCTAACCTGCCTAGTTAACCAAACTAGGTGGTAAGCATTTAAATGTCACTTTAAGCTGTATAGAAGTGTCTCGAAAAAATCTAGTAATGTCACGATCACCAGCGATCGTATTCAGTTAGATTGATGGTTCTCACTCACAAAAAACCATGGACTACATTTCCGCCTTTTCCTGAACTACATATTCATACATGCACTTCGCCCAGACACACATGCTTACTCATCTAGACTGATTACACTCGCAACACCTGAGGATTGTCAGAGACTGATTGCACACCCTACTTAAGCCACACATTCACCCTTTCAGTTTGCTGAGTCTTGTTTATCCTGTGATGACATTACAACGCGTTTACCTTGTCTTGTTTTCCCAGGTCTTGACCCAGTCTTGTTTATTCAGTTCTCCCTGCCTGCCGCCTGCCTTTAAACCTATCGCCTGTTTACTGTTAATGATTCTGGATTGCCTGCACATACCCGTTTGCACCTGTATTGACCACTGTTTGCATGACAACGAATAAACTGCTTATTGGATCCAAACCTCCAGTTGTGTGTGTCACCCCCATGGTTACAAGTAAAATTTTATTCACTGTTATCATGACAAACATAAAATAAATCCATTATAAGAAATGTGTTATTAAAACTATTATGTTTAGAAATGTTGAAAAATGTGGGGAAAAAAAATAAACAAGCGGTCTAATAATTCAGGGTTTGTAAATAATTCTGACTTCAACTGTGTATTATATATATATATATATATATATATATATATATATATATATATATATATATATATATATATATATATATATATATATATATATAACTAATATTCATATTCTGCTCTGAAAATCAGCAGTAAAACATACAATTTGGCACAGGATAAACACAATATTGGCACAATTTATGGTATTAAAATGGATGATGTGATTCAATGGAAAGAGCAAAGAGATGTTTTCCATCTGCTTAACAGGAAGTTCAAAGTGAGGAGCTCACAGCACGTCTTTACAGGACTTGCTGTTCATATTTGTGTAGGATTAGCCAAGATTGTTTTAATGCTTCTGAGACTGAGAGGCGGAATGATCTGGTTTCATCTCAACATCATCTGCAAACTGTATAAAAAACATATTCACCACCAATATTCCCTGCAGACACGTTGCCATATTTCTTTTTAAACCTATCAGGCGAGCCAAGAAAACAAGCCACACAAGCGCATGTCAATATTTAATCAAATACAGATCAGGTCTAAAAACCTTGCACATGTTCCCTCAATCCAAATCAATCACCGTAACAGCTGGAATATTTTGCAAGAAGCCGAAGATTGCTTATTGATCAAAGTACAAATTAAATCACCCAAAAGACTTCTTGCTCAGATATAAAAGTGCTGGCGTCTTTTGAGTTTAAGCCAAAGTGTATAGTTCAGCCCACTCAAAATGCCCCTGCTTGAAAACCATTTGAACCTTGTTTTATTATCTCTTCTTACAGTGCATGCATTTCAAAAATAAATAAATAAAAAATGGCCTGTGCTCAGTCCATGTGATACATCCCACAGACTGGGCCTATGAATTTGATCCAAAACATGCTCAAATCATTGAAAACAAACAAAGCTAAATAATGCAGATTTTCTTGATAAAGTTCTTGTTAAAATTTGAGAGAACAACTGCAGATAACAGAACATCGCATACCACTCAGCATCTACTTCTTAACCATAAAGTAAAATAAAACAAAATAAAATTAATAAAATAAAAATAAACGAGGGGCTCCTCCAGGTACTCCAGTGTCATTGGGTAGGCTAAATTGTCCATAGTGTATGAGTGTGTGTGTGTGTGTGTGTGTGTGTGTGTGTGAGTGTGCGTGTGTGTGTGTGTGTGTGTGTGTGTGTGTGTGTGTGTGTGTGTCTGTGTGTGTGTGTGTGTGTGTGTGTGTGTGTGTGTGTGTGTGTGTGTGTGTGTGTGTGTGTGTGTGTGTGTGTGTGTGGATGTTTCACAGAGATTGGTTGCGGCTGGAAGGGCATCCGCTGCATAAAAACGTGCTGGATAAGTTGATGGTTCATTTTGCTGTGGCGACCACGGATTAATAAGGGACTAAGCTGACAAGAAAATGAAAGAATGAATGAATAATATTTATAATAAACAAAACAAAGCAAGGTTCAAACACAGAATGCAAGGTAAGGAAAATGTGGTGTAATGTTCACAGTTCTATATAATAACACTTAGCAATGAGAGTGTCAAAGTGAGCTGTGTAATTGTGTATGTATTCAGACCATGCGCAGCATCAGCTGTGGGAGTGTAATCAATGGAGGCTTGGAGCAGGTGTGTGTGTTGCATGATTTGATCTTGTAGTCCATATAACAGCAGATTTGTAGTGTTATGTGATATGTGTGTTTACCAGCAATCTTTAAGGATTAGATTGTATGTAATAATAATTTATATTATTATCATATATTAGTATTTTATATTTATATAATATTATTATTATTTATTTAATTATTGTTATTATTATTTTTTTTCTTCTTTTTGTGTACGTGATGTTAAGTGTTGGTGTTTGTATGTGAAGCACCTCTATGTCAGAAATAATTGCTACAAGGAGATAAATAATGTTTTTATCTACACTACACTACACTACACTACACCACACCACACCACACTACACTACACCACACTACACTACACCACACTTAACTTAACTAAACTAAACTAAACTAAACTAAACTAAACTAAACTAAACTAAACTAAACTAAACTAAACTAAACTAAACTAAACTAAGCACCAATTCCTAAGATATGTGTAATCTGACAATGTAAGGTAACACTTTATTTTGATGGTCCATTTGAGTAGTAGTAAACTGTCTGCTTAATATTTGATGCTGCTCCTTCAACAGACATTTACCTGACTATAGAAAAAAAAAATAATTTGCAAGTACATGTCAATTTACACTAACTCTAACCCTTACCCCAAGCTAACAGTCTACTTATGATCTAATAAGAATTAGTTGGCATGTAGATGCAAAGTAGCTTAAATCCAACAAACGGACCATCAAAATAAAGGCCCAATCCCAATTCTATTCATGTACCCCTACCCCTTCTCCTTGGCCCTTAAAACCGAAGGTGAAGGGGAAGGGGAAGAGCTTCAAAATTTACCCCTAAAAAATGTGACAGCATTACTAGACCTGCACACATCATCATATGTCATTGCGATCTCTTGCTTCGTATGAGATCAGATGATCGCGACTGCTGTAGTTATTCCAGTTGTGCTATTTTAGGTTTTTATCTTCAGGAAATCACTGAAGGCATATATCATGTTATTATAATTATGCAATGTGTAAATAAGCTTGTAACTGTATTGTGCTTTTACACAGTGATCATATTCACCTATGTACACCAAAAACAACATTAACATTATAGCAGACACTGTAAGAAGCTCATTCTCAGCCACTAGACTTTCTAACAGGGTATTCGAGTGTCAGAATGTTGTGGGACTGCTGAACAGGAGTTATGATTATGGATTATAGATCGCAAAATGTAGCGGTTTTTATTTTAGAGTTTTTTTTTGTTTGTTTTTTTAAAGCATGATGGTAAAACACAAACGCGGTTCTGAATATTTTAAAACATGTGTTTGTTTGTTTGCTGTAAAAATTGTAATAATGACAAAAAAACTAATTTGTTGATCTCCTTACTTCCGGGTGCAGCTGTGAGTGGTGTATTCTGGGAAATTTTCTTACCCCTTGTTTTCGAGTGTGGTCCTGAAAAAATATTTGTTTGAAGGGGTGTATACCCCTTGCCCTTAGCCCTATACCTTCAAGCTATAGAGAATTGGAACACTACTACCCCTTTGCCGGAATGCACAAATTGAGAGGTAGGGGTCAGTGGATGAGCTAAGGAATAGAATTAGGATTGGGCCAAAGTGTGATAATTCATTCATTCATTCATTCATTCATTTATTCATTCATTTATTCATTCATTTTCTTTTCGGCTTAGTCCATTTATTAATCAGGGGTCGCCACAGTGGAATCAATCACCAATTTGTCCAGCATATGTTATTATGCAGTGGGTGCCCTTTTGCACTTATTGTACACTTTTGCATTCACAGGCATAAACTACGGCCAATTTATCTTATTCAATTCACCTATAGCGCATGACTTTGGACTTTGGGGGAAACCGGAGCACCCGGAGGGAACCCATGCCAACATGGGGGAACATGCAAATTCCACACAGAAATCCACTATCTGACAATTTAACTGAAAAAGTGTACTTTCAGATTTTAATAAAAGGTTAGATGGGCAAACTTTTTTTTTCTCTCTCTTAATGACATATATAGAGAAAAGTTAAAAACTAGTAATGTTAGCTAACAATATCATAAGGTTAGTTTTAATTTCATGGGGGCTTCAAAGTCATTCTTGAATTTTATTATTATTTTTTTATCATTGAATTTGATCATGATACAACTGTGTGCTCGGTGGAGCAAATAAAACAATCTATTGTTTTCTTTCGTTTTTTCATCTAACACTACATGATGTTAAAATCATAACCAAGAAATCAAACATCATAAATCATAGAAGAACACTGCTTGGAATGCTATCACTGGAATCCTGCCTGATTACTAGTACACAGATAAATGTTTAAATAATATTAATCGTATTTATCATAGCACTGTAGTGTTTACTGTTCTCCCTGGCTGAGTAGACAAGTAAACACTATCTGAATCCAAGAAGCTTTCAGTGACTGTGTGAGCAATGCAATGTGTGCCATAACACATCAAAGGCTGTGCTCAAAGTCCTGATTTGAGGCTTGTTAGCAGTATAACCAATACCGCTAATAATTCCAAATACACTGTGATCCCCCTCTCCCCCCTTTTCCGTCCTGACTATATCCACATGCTTCTCTGCCTGCCAATAGCTTGTCGTGACATGCCATTATAATAATTGGCCATTCGCTCTCCATCCCCGGTTGGCCTGCCAATCTGCCCATTGACACAGTGGGATCATGGCAGCCCATCATTCCCGTAATGACAACACAGCAGACGTTCAAGCTGGATTTCACCAGTACTGATGATGACGGTAATAGAGCTCATCATTCCAGAGAATTCACAGAAATGGGCCAGGACGCTAACAAAGGGAAAAGTTTCGCACAATCCATGACTGATGACTAAAATGAATCTGAATGTGTGAATTTGTATGAGTTTGGATAGAATTGGAAATCCTAAATAACCTCACTTACTTTCCTTTTGCCTTGTCCCTGATTAAGGGATCACCACACTGGATTAAACTACTAGTTAGTCTGGCTGAAGTTTTGAATCTTTTTTTTTTCCATTGGACACAATATATTTTATTTAAAAAAAAAACACATTTAAAATATTTTGGATCAAATAAAATTAGCAAACCTGTCAGGCTACATAATTAGAATAAATCACTGATCTTCATTAGCTTCAAAAGATACATATTTCTTCAGAACTTAAAAGTAACTTTTAAAGTAATCTTTGGATATCTTTAGTTTATTTCGATATAAATTAGCCACTACACTGAATAACCTAGTATAAAAAGAAATAATAAATTAAAAAAAATAATAAAAAAATATATTTTTATTAGAGTAATGTCTAACAATATAGAGTTAATGCTTTACAAATGATTAATTAACTATTTTCTAATGCAAAGGATTTATAGTGAGCTATTATAAAAGAGTATTTCCAAACTATTTTGTGTTTTATTATTATTATCTTTTAATTAAAGAACAATGTTAGAATTAAATATGTACACATTGAGGATTGGTGTACTAAATATTTATACTTGATTATAGCATTAAAGGATCTTTCAGAACTATGTTGACCCCACTGACTTACAAGGAGACACTTACCAGACACTAGTGTCCTAAAATTAAAGTTTATCATTTGAGTTTTCAGAAGGTTTTTCTTATAGATGAAAATGCTGTTATAACAATTTACAAAACAAGTAAAATTGCAGTATTATCCATATCGGGTCCATAGCTTCTAAAGAAACAATGGACACATGCATGTATACATTCCTATGGTCCACCATTATGTTACATTCCCATAAGGCGTCAGCGTCAACACTTGATGGAAGTCATGTCTTAAACTTGGTGCTTACACAATCGTCATTGCAGCATCAGCCTATAAAATTAGATGGCAATTGGCTACTGTATGTGATTGGGTATTTGCATAAAGTGACCTAATTGTCTTATTCTTTCGTTGGCACAATTCAGTTTGGCAATGCTTGACATCCCCAATTCAAAGTGAATGGTAAGTGTTGATGCTGGCGTTCCTCTTTTGGCAATTTTGGCTCATATAGGCATACTAAAACTTGCACGTTCACCTTTTTTTTTTCTTTTTTTTTTGTTAACACTGAGAAAATAATTGTGTTGTTCAAAAACACTTTCACTTAGAATTTTTTTTTCACAAATGGCCAAAACATAAAAAAAGCTTTCAGTTTTATCAGAAAATTATACTGTATAAACACTCCCTTATTAAACATTGTAATCACTTTCAGTTATTTTACTTTTCCAAAAAAAAAAAAAAAAAAAAAAAAATGTTGTGCACTAATTTACTGTATGTTATCATTTTATTTTAAGGCTTTATCATAATGACACACACACACACACACACACACACACACACACACACACACACACACACACACACACACACACACACACACACACACACACACACGTGTGTATTAATATTACCCAGTAGTTGAATGAATACTTACACTGTAACTATGTCACCTTAAAATAGTGTGCAACTCTTTCAATATTTACTGTGCGAGAAAATGCACAACACTATCGGATAGCAATAAAATTCAGTTACACTTCATTTTAATGTGTACTTGTTAAAGTGTAACTATTGGTTTAACTACTCAGTGATATTAATCAATTGCATTTACCACTGGTAATTGTAAATACTGAATTAAGTGCATGGATTGTGTAACAAGGCCACCTCAAAATAAATTGTTACCCTGAATTCCCCACCGGCTTAAAATGAATGCAAAATGATGACAATGCAGGCTCAGAGGCCACACAGGTCAAAAGCACAAAAAGTAAATCAAGGCAAACAAACCACACGGGCAAAGCACGGGACAAGCAACAGTAAAAACTAAGAGGCAAGTGTTCATAAAAAGCAGACTGTAGCTATATTCAGTGTGTAGGCAAATAAGATCTTTCTCAAACCAGACAGACTGTTCACACTGCTAATAGCAAGAAATTAAATCTGACTTGTGTGTCCAAACACAACCATCCTTTCTAAAGTATATGAGTTGGTTTAGTAATGACTGCGGCATACCACCCATTGACCCTTCGCCTAGCCCAGCCCAAAAACCACCACTCACCAATCGTGGCTTAGCAACTGTAGCTATGCGCAGGGGCTCTGTCAAGCTTTCAAGCAAGTGCATATGGATTGTGCAAATCTGATACCCGGTATCTTTAAAGTTTGCACAAGGTGGTGGATTTTTTCCCCTTTTCAAACCCTAAAACCCAAAAGGATAAATACCAGCGTCGATCAAGCTGTGTGAGGGGCGCTAAAGGAACGGAGCTAAGTTGGTTTTGTTTTGATATTCCTGACACATTCAGTGATAGACAGACGGCAATAACTCAAACACCTCTTACCCTAAAAAGATCTGAACTGTGTTCAAAGCTGGTTGTGTTTTACAGCTGTCTTATTCCTTTTTTTTTTTTTTTTTTTGCTCAATTTCGATATTGTGAGTAATGCTCCGTTTAAGGTTTCGCCATAACGTTAGTAACTTAGTCATGCTAGCTAATAGGTCATAATGAGTGACCTATGAGTTATTAATCCGGAAAATACGAATCTGCAAATCTGTTGCTAACTTTCCTGAACTTCATATTTCCATCTGTTTCAAGCTACGAATATTTGAAATTACAAATGAACAGAACAAAACCGAGATATGATCAAAAACTGAGCAGCTATGATCAATATACTTTGCCCGCAGCTGTTTTTCAGTCATTTAAATAGAGCACACAAACATACTGACAGTAACAGGTAACTTACTGTGCATTGTTATGGGTCAATGATGCTAATATTTAGCACAAATCCATCAGTTTCCCTTTCTGGCTGTTCTTTAAATGAACCATGTAAAAGCACTGTCATGTTATTATTAGATTATTTTTAAATTTCACCTCTTCTGCTGAGCATGAGCTAACGTTAAGCTGTTGAATGGTCAGCGTATGAGGCGGCTAGGCTAAGCTAGCTTCAATTTTGATTGATTTATTCTCTAATCGTTTGCCTATTATCTGGTGAATATACCCCTGTAATGCATACTGCAATCCTTTTTTTTTTTCTGGCTTTTTTGGATATCTCACCTGTTCTCAAAAAATGACATTATATCCCTGGCAGTGTCTGACACCGGCGCACACAAATTGGAAAAGCCGTGCCAGGCACGAAAGCTTGACAGGCATAGCAACAGTAACTAAGGAGGGCAGGGCTTAGCGAAGGGTCCATTGTGACAAGTTTTTCAGAGGAGGCATCATCATCTTGCTCTCCAAATAAGAATCCTTCTAGTCACAGTGCAGTACTCCTCCATCGCACAAGAAAAGTTCAGTGATGAAGAAGAAAATCTGAGGTTTTGACCTCGCATTCTGTTGTGTTCATAGTGATGCAAAAGACTTGAGCAGCCAGCACATCCAGACTGAGACACATCTGTGAATTGACTGGAACTGCCTTTCAAACTGCAATCAAATGTGGTTAGAAGCAGATCTGAATAAAAATCCAATTTCATGTGCTATTTAGACTTAAAAAAAAAAAAAAAAAACATCTGGATAAAGTCTGGATGTGTAAAAAAAAAAGTTTAACTTCGCTGGCAGTCTGAAAATTGCCTGTGAGTACTGACATAAAAATCTGATTATACAGGGACACTGAAATAAAAGGAAAATAATATTAATCAGCTGTGGGAGTTCATGGAGTTTTGCAATGCATGATGGAATTTGTAGTTCATGACAATATAAGTATTTAGAAGATGCAGATATGGGCATGGTTTGGTTGAAAACGTCAAGGCATTTAGTTTAATTACCCGCTTATCTATCTTAATTTTATTATTAGAGCAGGTGAGCCTTTTGTAACTTGTACAAAGCTTCAGTAACTAGCATCAATTCCTTTCAATGAACTGATAAAATTTTACTCTAAATTAACTCTCCTAAAGGGTATGCTATTCTACTAATTAGCAAACAACCAAAAACATATGCTAGATGAGTTAACGGTTCATTCCGCAGTGGTGAGAACTGATAAATAAAGGGAGTAAGCCAAAGGAAAATAACTGAATAAATGAATTTGAATGTTTTTTTTTATTTTTATTTTACTGTTTTACACTGTCTTACACTATCTATACGGGAAAAGGAATCCAAAGAATGAATTTTGCCCACTGACAAAATGTCCTTCTTCTACAGTGCAAAATAAGATTACCAAAAAACATGGCAGTGAATAAATCATGACTTTTTTATTTTCATAAAGAGTTGTCAGAGCTGTGGGGTATGAATAAAAAAGCCAGAATAAAGTCAGAATTATTATTATTATTAAATTTAACATAAAAGTGATTTAAAACTGATTGTTATTCTCTAATTGTCTCTAATTATCTAATTGTCTGATTGTAAGACTCTAAATCTCTCTAAACTATTTTATAAAGAATCCTCTCTGCTTCAGTTCTGCCTCCTACATCGAGTCATTATTTACATTATGTTGGTCCTGGTCTCCACTATAGTGGACATTAAAAAAAGGATGATATTTTAAAACACAAACAAGTTAACAGCTGTGAAACCTAAATGTATTGTTCCTGTCACTTTAATAAACAAATAATTATGAAATAATAATAGTAAAAAAAATAATTAAAAAAAAAAAAACAGATGAAAAGCTACAATTTAAATACGTCTCTCCTTCCCATAAAATGTGATTTTTGGTATGTCGGCCATTTTGGATGCAGTGTAAGAAGTGGTTTCTAGCATGCCAGGCAATCAAATGACATATCTCTAGAAAGGCCAGGACGTTGTCTGAACAGTACAATAGGACTTCACAGAGTAGCTCAAAAAATTCAAAGACAATTCTTGAAAATGTAATGACCAATATATATATATATATATATATATATATATATATATATATATATATATATATATATATATATATATATATATTTGTGTGCGCCGGTGTCAAACAGCTTTGTCAATAGTTCGTGTGGTGCAGAAATGCCTAGAGACGGCATACTTTCTATTACATTAAAATTATTTTTTTAATTAAAATAGTTGCTTGCTGAAGAAGCAAGAAATGGACTGTTT
Source organism: Danio rerio (assembly GCF_052040795.2). Lineage (NCBI taxonomy): Eukaryota > Metazoa > Chordata > Actinopteri > Cypriniformes > Danionidae > Danio > Danio rerio. The sequence continues at coordinate 48,651,052 of NC_141025.1, forward strand.
ATAAAATATTGTTTACAATATATCCAAGAGTTCCCCTTCGGTTGGGGAACTTCAGTGCCATGAATGGGGAGGATTCGGATCAGAAGCCGCTTATCTGGAGAGTATTGAACGGGCCAATGAATGAAATTAATTGGCAGCGTAAGCTTGCGCAGGTGTGCGACATCTGCAATTATCTCAGCATATAAGCACACCTGAGCCAGCAGACGCCATCCTTTTCGCTTCAGATCCTTTCTGAGTGAGTCGATGAGGGTTCCTCTTGCTGATCAGCACTTCAGAGCGAACGAGTGTGTCTCCCGGTCCAGAGTGGGTCTTCGCGGTGGCAGACGGTCGAGCTGGGTTACTCCCTTGCCTGCGGTTCTTTGGGTCCGGTCCTCCAGAGCGGTGCGTATAGTTGCAACTTTCCTAAAAGAGCAACACAGTCGTGCAGCACGTCCTTTTCAGGATGGCGCTCCGACTGTGCGTTTCTGGATGCGGGGGTTTCCTGTCACCGGATGATGGACACGATCACTGCATTGCATGTTTGGGGGTCCAGCATGTTAATGCGGTGCTCGCGGGCGGTTCATGTCGTCATTGCGATGCCATGACCGTTGCACAGCTAAGATCGCGGCTAACTTTCGCAAGAGAGCGAGCCACCCCAGTTGCCTCCTGCTCTAAAAAAGCAGCGGGCGCTCGGGCAGATCTGAGGGTTTCAGCGGGAGCTAATCCGCCGCCCACGGGCTCGCGGACCTCTCGCTCCTCACGGCGCTCCATCCAAGCTTCGGGTGGTGAGAGTGATCCGTCTAACCAGATGGTAGCTCTCACACTCGCTGACACCGGAGATCAGATGTCCTCCGCGGCATCGGAGGGTGGGCTTTCACTGTCCGACGAAGATCCGGACCCGCTCGCCCCCTCCGGGCAGGTGAGCGCTGTCAAATCGGATCCTGAAGCGGACATGTTAGCCGTGCTTTCCCGGGCTGCTTCGGCCGTGGGGTTGGAGATGGTTTATCCCCCAGCTCCGCGGCCGGACCGACTAGATGGGTGCTACGTAGAGGACCAGAAGGCGAAGCCTTCGAAGCCTCTCGTCCCCTTCTTCCCGGAAGTGCACAGTAGGCTCACGCAGTCCTGGAGGGCACCTTTCTCTGCCCGTGCTGCGAGTGCCTCCGCCCTCACCGCCCTTGACGGCGGAGCTGCCAGGGGGTATGAGGCGATCCCGTCAGTGGAGCGCGCTATCGCGGTCAATCTTTGTCCGCGTGGCGCCTCTACGTGGCGGGGTTTGCCCCGCCTCCCGTCCAAAGCCTGTAGGTTGTCTGCCTCCCTCGGAGCCAGAGCTTATAAGGCTGCGGGCCAGGCTGCTTCTGCTTTGCACGCGATGGCCACCTACCAGCGCTACCAAGCGCAGGCGCTGGCCGAGCTGCACGAGGGCGGGTCCAACCCAAGCTTATTACATGAGCTGCGCACCGCGACCGACTATGCTCTTCGGACTACTAAGTCCGCCGCGTGTGCGCTGGGGAGGACGATGTCCACACTTGTGGTTCAGGAACGCCACCTCTGGCTAAACCTGGCCGATATGCGCGACGTTGACAAAGTTCGCTTTCTTGACTCGCCCATATCCCAGGCTGGCCTGTTCGGCGACACCGTCGGTGAATTCACCCAGGAATTCAAGGCGGTGAAAGAGCAGTCGGATGCGATGGGCAATGTCATCTATCGGCGTGGCCGTAAGCCCGCTCCGCCCGCCGAGCCATCCACCTCCGCTGTTCCTCGCCGAGGGCGCCCGCCAGCGAGTGCTGCCCCGCCCCCGCCTGCGCCTCCGGCCAAGCGGGCGCGGCGTTCACCTCGAAAGCAGGCAGCCCCTCCTGCCCAGGGCGCCGTTAAGTCCGGTAAACGGACCGCGAAGCGTCCCTGAGACAGGCCATCCGGAGAAGAGGAAACTTGCTCTTTCCCCGCTGGAGGGCGGGGCCCTGATAACAACGGTACTTTTCAGTGCCACCAAAACATCAGTAAAAGAGCACTTTTTCCCTTCCCCGGATGTGACTGCACGAGTTCTGCCAGTCCGGGACGCGCTGCCTTCCGGCTCGCAGACTCTACGTGCTTCGCCAGTGGCTCACGAGCGCTGGGGGGACGGTCTCCCTTTCCTCAGCCCTCCAGCCCCCTCTCCGGAGTCAGGGTGCGGAGCCAGAGCGAATCGCTCTCCTCCAGCTCTTCCGCGGGACCCTCGTGCTTCCCGGATCAGCACACCCACTCCGCGCTGCCCCACCGCTGGTACGTCAGCGATTGTAGCGATGACTCCATTAGCGAGGGCTCTGCCTGCCTGGTTAGCGCGGGCCAGCCCCTCGCGGTGGCTCATACGCACAATCAGACTCGGTTACGCGATTCAGTTCGCGAAACGGCCCCCCAAGTTTACGGGCGTGTATTTCTCCAGGGTCAACCCCCTGTCCGCCCCTGTCTTGCGAGAGGAGATTGCTGCCCTCCTGGCGAAGGGTGCAATCGAGCCGGTTCCTCCAGCCGAGATGGAGAGTGGGTTTTACAGCCCATACTTCATCGTACCCAAAAAGAGCGGTGGGTCACGGCCAATCCTAGATCTGCGCGTTTTGAACCGCTGTCTGCACAAGCTGCCGTTCAGAATGCTCACGCAGAGGCGCATTCTCCAATGCGTTCGTCCTCGGGATTGGTTTGCAGCCATAGACCTGAAGGACGCGTATTTCCATGTCTCCATTCTTCCACGCCACCGCCAATTTCTGCGGTTTGCGTTCGAGGGTCGAGCGTGGCAGTACAAGGTCCTCCCCTTCGGGCTCTCTCTGTCTCCGCGGGTCTTCACCAAACTCGCGGAGGGTGCCCTAGCGCCCCTTCGGCTCGCGGGCATTCGCATACTCAATTATCTCGACGACTGGCTGATTTTAGCCCACTCGCGGGAGCAATTGATTATGCACAGGGACAAGGTGCTTCGGCATCTCCGCCTACTGGGGCTTCAGGTCAACCGAGAAAAGAGCAAACTCGCCCCCGTGCAGAGGATTTCTTTTCTCGGGATGGAGCTGGACTCGATCACCATGGTAGCGCACCTCTCCGAGGAACGCGCTCGCCTGTTGCTGAACTGTCTGAGGGAGCTCGACAGCAAACTAGTGGTCCCACTGAAGTTCTTTCAGAGGCTCCTGGGGTATATGGCATCCGCAGCCGCCGTCACGCCGCTCGGGTTGCTCCATATGAGACCACTTCAGCACTGGCTTCACGATCGGGTCCCCAGACGCGCATGGCACGTGGGCACACACCGGGTCTCGGTTACTGCGCTGTGTCGCCGCGCCCTCAGCCCTTGGAACGACCCCTCGTTCCTACAGGCCGGTGTGCCTCTAGGACAGGCGTCCAGCCATGTTGTTGTTTCAACAGACGCTTCCAACACGGGTTGGGGGGCCGTGTGTCGCGGGCATGCGGCTGCGGGCCTCTGGAAGGGTGCCCAGCTGCATTGGCATATCAATCGCCTAGAGCTGTTGGCAGTGTTCCTCGCTCTCCACCGCTTTTTACCGGTGCTGGAGCGGCAACACGTGCTGGTCAGGACGGACAGTATGGCGGCGGCGGCGTATATCAACCGCATGGGGGGTATGCGCTCTCGCCGCATGTCTCAGCTCGCCCGCCGTCTGCTCCTCTGGAGTCACCCGCGGCTGAAATCGCTGCGCGCCATTCACGTCCCAGGCACGCTCAATCGTGCAGCCGATGCGCTCTCACGACAGCTGTTACGCCCTGGAGAATGGAGACTCCACCCCGAGTCTGTTCAGCTGATATGGGCGCGATTCGGGGAGGCCCAGATCGATCTGTTTGCTTCCCCCGAGAACGCTCACTGCCAGTTGTTTTTTTCCCTGACCGAGGGCTCTCTCGGCACGGATGCACTGGCCCACAGCTGGCCTCGGGGCATGCGCAAGTATGCGTTTCCCCCAGTGAGCCTGCTCGCGCAGTTTCTGTGCAAGGTCAGGGAGGACGAGGAACAGGTTCTGCTAGTTGCGCCCCTTTGGCCCAACCGGACCTGGATATCAGAGCTCTCACTCCTCGCGACGGCCCTCCCCTGGCGGATCCCTTTGAGAGAGGACCTACTCTCTCAGGGACAGGGCACCATCTGGCACCCTCGCCCCGATCTTTGGAACCTCCACGTGTGGTCCCTAGACGCGAGGAAGACTTAGGTAACCTACCGACTGCGGTGGTTAATACCATCACTCAGGCTAGAGCCCCCTCCACGAGGCGCGCCTACGCCCTGAAGTGGAGTCTATTCACTGAATGGTGCGTCTCTCGCAGAGAAGACCCCCGAAATTGCCAGATTAGTGTTGTGCTCTCTTTCCTTCAAGAGAAGTTGGACAGCAGGCTGTCGCCCTCCACTCTCAAGGTTTACGTGGCCGCCATCTCCGCTTATCATAGCGCGGTAGCTGGCGGCACCGTGGGAAAGCATAACCTGGTCATCCAGTTCCTTAGGGGTGCTAGGCGAATTAATCCATCTCGCCCCCCTCTCATGCCCTCTTGGGATCTCGCCCTCGTTCTCACGAGTCTGCGATCCGATCCCTTTGAGCCACTCGAATCAGTATCTCTAAGATTTCTGTCCCTGAAGACAGCTCTGCTGGTTGCGTTGGCCTCCATCAAGAGGGTCGGGGACCTGGAGGCATTTTCGGTCAGTGACTCGTGCCTGGAATTCGGGCCGGATTACTCTCACGTTATCCTGAGACCCCGCCCCGGTTATGTGCCCAAGGTTCCTACCACCCCCTTTAGAGATCAGGTAGTGAACCTGCAAGCGCTGCCCCCGGAGGAGGCAGACCCAGCCCTTTCTTTACTTTGTCCAGTTCGCGCTCTGCGCATTTATGTGGACCGTACTCAGAATTTTAGATCATCTGAGCAGCTCTTTGTCTGTTATGGCGGTCGGCAGCAGGGAAGTGCCGTATCGAAACAAAGATTATCCCACTGGATTGTGGATGCCATTTCACTCGCTTATTCGAGTCGAGGTCAGCCGTGTCCCCCGGGAGTACGTGCACACTCCACTCGGAGCGTTGCATCCTCTTGGGCGCGTGCACGCGGCGCCTCTCTAACAGACATCTGTAGAGCTGCGGGCTGGGCGACACCCAACACATTTGCAAGGTTTTACAATCTGCGAGTGGAGCCGGTTTCCTCAAGGGTATTAGGTAACCCTTTGGTGATTGAGGAGACAACTCGGTAGGGTGTTGAAACACGCTTGCTGCGCCATTCTCCCTAACACGGAGGTACGTGCGCCTTTTTTATCTGTCAGTAAAGTTCCCCGTCAGGTGAGCCCTGCAGATTCCTCCGTGGCCCCCAGCACTGACTCAGCGGAGGAGTCACTTGCTGGCCCACTACGTTGTAGGTCTGCCCGCTGGTCAGCCCGCGTTTTGGGTAAAGGTGCCTGCTATGCGTGATCCCCACTAGGCGATCCCATATGCTTATTCCGCCACGGTTAAGTCCCCCCCCTGGGCGGACCCGTGTCTTCCCTCCCCGCTAACCACTCTTTTGCTATGCGTACTCCCCCTTTTTAGGGCTAGTCCATAGGTTAATTCTGCCATCTATCCCCCCCTTGGGTAACGGATGGCCTCCGCAGCGTCCTCCCTATCGGGATTGCACGCTTCCCAACGTACTGTCGTATTTCCTAGAATTATCTAGATGCTCACGACTTCCCAAAAAATATATCTAAATCCGTAAAACTTCTGTTGAAGTAGGATAAATTAGGGCCAGGGACACGTTGGAGGACCGCGCCCCCCATGATGTGGGTGCGTCACGCTTGCTTGACTATCTCCTCATCGGGGGTGTTGGTAAGGTGCAGTCATTATGGCGCTTTCCATATTCTCCCATTCATGGCACTGAAGTTCCCCAACCGAAGGGGAACGTTCGAGGTTACAGAAGTAACCCTTCGTTCCCCGAGGAGGGGAACGGAAGTGCCATATTCCGTCGCCATAATGACTGTCCCTTAGCTGTTTGAAAGTCTCTTCAGCTTAAAAGGATGGCGTCTGCTGGCTCAGGTGTGCTTATATGCTGAGATAATTGCAGATGTCGCACACCTGCGCAAGCTTACGCTGCCAATTAATTTCATTCATTGGCCCGTTCAATACTCTCCAGATAAGCGGCTTCTGATCCGAATCCTCCCCATTCATGGCACTTCCGTTCCCCTCCTCGGGGAACGAAGGGTTACTTCTGTAACCTCGAACGTTCTTTTATTTAGAAGAGATACTGCTTATTTTCTACTTTTAATATGAAAAAAAAAATGTAAGTAATGTATTTTGTTTCCAAAACTGCAAGTTATTGGTTTTTACTTTTTTTATAAGAAAAAAGTGACTGTTTGTTTTAGGCAATGCATGTTTAAATTTCAGCTGTTCAACGTCGGTGTTTAATAAGTAAACATAAATAGTAGATAGTGTGTGTTTCCTTCAATTATTTTGAAATCAAGTAATGCAACTGTCAGGGTTCTGCCACTTTGGTCTTGTAAATTCTTGTTTTGGTGGCAGAGCTCTGACACTACTCCTCCATGTCTGGTCCAGTTTCTGTCTCTGTGTGCGCGCGCGCGCCGTCGTGGGTGTACGCAGAGTGTGCGCGCTGCCACTTGATGTGGCCGCGCATGCTCTGCGTCCCTCAGACGCGCGTGCTCTTGTACTAGTGTTTGTGTTTGTTCTGTCAGCAGCGCGCTGCTTTATTCTCGGCGCCTCCGTCTAGTTGGTTTCAGTTTTGGTTGGCGCTGAGATGAAGCATGCGCGTTGCTTATGTGTGAGCGCACGGTAAGGTGTTTATCTATCGTGTGCTCGTGTCTTGCGTCTCTTGTCAAAGCACGTGGCTTGGTGTTTACATTGTGGTCACGTGCTTTTGTCGTGTGTTTCAGTGTTGTTTGTTGTCATGAACATGCGGTTAATGAGTTCTCTCATTGGCTGCATGTTCTTGTCCTGTTAAGTGAGCGCATGGCTTGTGTGTCTCTCTGTGTCATGCGCTCTCCCGTCTATTGTCTTGTCCCACCCTCCTTGTTAACCCATTATTAGTTAATTGTGTTCACCTGTTTGTGTTAATTTTCTACAGTTTATATACCCCTCACATTTGCTGTCCTGTGCCAGTTCGTCATCACTTGTTGTTGTTTGAACCCTTGTCTTGTCATGTTTCCAGTCCTGTTCCTGACCATCCAGCCCAGTGAAGTTTGTTTGTGTATGTATTTGTTTTGTTAATATTTTCCCCCTCGGGGTAGTTTATTTTGCATTTTATTTTATTTTTATTATTTATTAAATTCCCATTATTCCTGCACTTGAGTCCTCGCTCCTTTTTCCCCATTTCCCATCACCAACCCTGACATTATCTCAAGTCAAGTCAAGTCAAGTCAAGCATTACTGTCATTCTGATACATTTGTAGACATACAGAGGAACGAAAGTGTCTCGTTGGACAACGGTGCTATATAAATTAATCATAAATACAAACACAACACTGGACATGGGTGCATAAGAGAAAAGAATGTTTCTACAAGTGGTTTGTCAAGCCCACTCACCTGAATGAAGCACAATTTGAAACTAGTGTATAATGAGTTATAACATACACTGCAAGAACAAATAGTACTGTTTGTTTTATCTAAATCCATTCAAAATAATTTGAAGCAACCTGGAGCAAAGATGATGTTAAACACCTGAATAAAATGTAGTTTCATGTTAGAAGATCATACTGAAAAAAAATAATACATATACAATAACAGAAGAAGCCTTGTGCCTTGTTAAAAATTACAAAGAAATTGAGCATCATCTACTCATAAAGCCAGCCAAACCAATACGAAATTTGTACATGGTAAGAGTTTCGGAACAAAGAAATTAATCTACAGCTATGGAAATGCATATAGACTGTATAAACATTATAGTTTAATGTGGCATCTTTCTCACCCATAAAACACATTTAATGTTTTAAAATCAATAGTCCATGTCTCTTTGTTTATTTATTTATTTGTAAACTAGCTCAGTAATGAGCAAGACTCAGCTGGTCATTATCTCTAAGGTTCATCCGCTTTGCACTGAACCTGAAAACACCCCTTATACAAGATGAAATGACCACAACCCACATCCCTTTTTGGCTTATTGTTTTAATAGCCCTTTTTAGGGTATATTTTGTGATAATGACCGGGTGAGTGTACATTTTGTAGATACTGTCCAGTAATTGAATCCTATCTCAGCATTTCAATCCATAATAATGTCCATGAAACCGCCATTATTATCTTCTTTGTCCAGTACTGATGGCCCTGACTGCTCTAAATAGCAAGGTTGCTGTGGCAGGCCATGCTAAAGATAATGTGCACAGCTGTGAAATTGTTCTTGATGCTCACAGTTCAACTGAGCCAAGAATTGAGATGTAGGCTGAAAATACCAGTGACATGATGGGAAAATGAAATCACATTTGTTAAATGTACTGTACAATGCTAACAAAGTCTGGGATACATTTTAGTACAAAACATGTTCAGTCTAATTGTAACACTTTTGCTAATTGGTCAACTTGGAATTATATTGTTCTATGTGTTCTGAATGATTTTGAGATATTGAGTTTTAAAGTTTTCCGATTCCATAGCAAACAGTGTGTATGTAACATTTGTTTTTATAAATAAAAAGTCTTAAAATGCAAACAACTTATAGAACCTTATAATTCTAAGGTGACAAATTGTGTGTGGCTGAGTAGAACTGCTGGGAACACTAACATTGTGAAAGCATTAGGCTCATTCTGAAAGCGTAATCCTATATATATCTTTGGAGATCGCAAATCATTTAGACAGAGGTAAGCATGGCTGCATTTCATCTTTAAAGCAAACACTAAGGAACCGAATATGGATGGCTTTCCTGCTATTACCAGTTTGTCCAGTTAGCTCAACATGTACGTCAGTGGATTTGAGACGCAGAGAGGAGTTGACCAAGACAATGGTGTTTGAGTCCAGTGAAGAATGATTCCAGAAAGTGGAAATATCAGGGTAATAATGTGGTCAAATCTGACTCAGATGGTAACGGCTTTGCTTTTTTCTGGATGTCTTTTTGAAATTGACGATTGGGTTTAGGGAAAGGGGTGGGTGGGTCAATTGGTGCTTTAAAGAACACTATTGGTTAAGTCAGTCTGTCAGTCAGTAAGACAGTCAGGCAGTCAAACAGTAAGTCAACAGCAGCCTCTGGTGAATTTACATGAGGAGAGCAGGCGCGAATGGTACTTAAGAGAAATTTAAGATCTGAAAAAGCATAAACAGCAGCCTCTGGTTGATTCAGGAAAACAAAAACTGCAAAAACCAAAAGGCGCTCCCCAGAAATGTACATAGGGGTACATTTTCAGAATGAGCCTGGGTTGGGTAACACTCATAGAGCCATTTCGACTTATTTATTTATTTATTTATTTATTTTTTTTTAAGTATCTATCTATATGTAATAGATTGTCTATATTATTAGACTGTCTGCTTAATATCATTCAATGTTGTTAGATTCGATTGTGCTCTAAATATTTTCTGTCTGTAAATAAAAGTATCCCAGCAAATATTTTTAAGTCTTCTAAAAGACATAGTTTCATTCTTTATTTTTCCTTTTGCGTCTGTCTTGTGATCGGCATGACCCGCGGCGTGTTGTTCTGCAATAACAACTCAGAAACGCTAGCTGCCAGTGAGGTTTTTATGTTCCTCTGTGTCGAGTTTCTTTGCTGGTGTTTTGTTTTTTCTAAATGCTACCCTGGTATACAAGTGGCTTAAACTCGCTTTTTTTTGAGACGGGAAATGGCGAATGAACAACAACTTTTATCAATTTATTTCATTCAATTAACCTATACCGCATGCCTTTGGACTGTGGGGAAACCCAAAGAACCCGGATATTTGAACCAGCAACCTTCTTGCAGTAAGTCGACGTGCTAACCCCTGAGCCACTGTGTCACCACTTTAAACATAGATGTCTTGGCTAAAACAAAGCTGATTTGGTACGTCAGTGAAAATCAAATAGATTGTCTACCAATAGTTCAAAAAAAAGCTAGTCATCAAATAAACAGGAATAAATTACCACACATATAATGTCTTCTTATATGTGTATTTGATGAACCATTTTCGATTTTCATATTTTCACAAAGGCTGTACACATTTAGAGTACATTGGTTGTCTTTCAAGTTAATTTTAACCCACCAGCTATAAAACATTTTTACACACCAAAAAATCTGCGAATTATGTAGCCAAAGCTATGTATAACTGCGTTTTTTAAATCAATTCTAATGGGTAATATGACCCCATTCCTTTTCTCACTAACCAGCTGACTGCTCACTTGCATGCGGACTGCTTTTCTGCTTTCACCAGTTTGTCCAGTAGTTTGACACCTATGTCGGCAGACTTGAGATAGGAGCGCAGAGTTGACCTCGACGACAGGGTTCAAGTCCAGTAAAGAACAATTCCAGAAAGCAGGCAAGACAAAAACAGTCAAAAAATAAATAAACAAGTAAATAACAGGGTGAGAATGTGGTCAAATCTAAAAAAAAAATGGTCAAAATCAGGGGGCTTTTCTTTATCTAGATTGCTTTTCAAAACACTGCAATTGGGTTTAGGGAAGAGGGCAGGTATGTTTAATTTGGTTGGATTTAAAAAGGGTGGAGGGTGGGGGCATCGGTCAGTTGGTCAGTCAGTCAGTGAGTTAGTTAACAGCGGTCTCTGGTGGATTTCAGGATTTCAGAAGTCAGAAGAGCAGGCACAAATAGAACTTGTGAGAGATATTTGAGATCTCAAAAAGTTTACACAGCTGGCAGGTTCCCAAAACCAAATAGTGCAGAAAACTTAGCTACTTGGATGCATTTTGCTCTCCCCAAAAATGTATATAGTTGTACGTCATCAAAATGAGCCTGGACTGGGAATGTCAACTTTGAGTAATCTGGCTGATATGAGAGTTTGCCTTCTTGATACCCCTGTATCCAAGGCTGGCCTGTTCAGTGACGTTGTTGAGGACTTTACCCAGGACCTCTCTGCAGTGAAAGGACAGTTGAGTGCATTCAACCAGCAGTCTCAGAAGACTGCGCAGCTGCCGGTAACCCCTGTGCCAGCTTTTCTTACCAAAAGCTTCTGCCTGTGGCTACCAAACATGCCCCACAGCCATAACATTCAGCAGGCTTAAGCAGCCATGGATTAAGCAGCCTTTTTCTCATGCCTACAGGATCTCTGTGGGATCCTGGGAGTAAGGTAAGAGTTCCAGTCTCTTATCTTCCTTTTCCTGGGGGCTTGCACTCCTACCCCAAGCTGCCCCAGCACAGGTGTGTCAGTGATTGCTCTGGTGGTGTAGCTGGTACAGCCTGTCATAGCCTGTCATATACTGATATTCAGACCTGGCTATTCGATTCAATTTGACAAACATTCTCTCAAATTCAGAGGCAAGCATTTCACTTTGTTTATCTTCACAGCTGAGGGGAAGGGAGGTTCCTTGGAAAAGTAGATTTAGTAAGGATTCAATCAAGCCGATCCCCCCAGAAGGTTGCAGTATTGGTCTTACAGCTCATTTTTTATTGCATCCAAAAATAGCAGTGGATTATGACCCAACCTTATTCTGTGTATCTTGAATTGGTATCTGCACAACATGGCATTCAAAATAATCATCTAAAAGCACTTATTTTGGTAATTCCGTCCACAGGACTGGTTTCCGGCAAAAGACTTGAAGTATGCAACCATGCCGGCCAGGCCACTGTCTTACATCTCCTACATGGGTTTTACAAACAGCTTTTCTATGAAGAATACAACTTTCACAATGAGGTTAACCAATGAAATAAAGTAAAACCTAAAACACAACCCAATTTTACATTCCAATTACACAACTCACTCACTTAATTGTCAACAATTGCATTCTATATTAATTGGATTATGCTACTTGTTGCTCAGTAAAAACCAAATCATTTGCCTCAAGAACGGAACACTAAACCACTAAAACACATGGCAGTGCCAACATTTAGATATGTTTGGAATAGTTGTGTGATTATTTTGGCTTTTGTCTGCTTTCCAATTAACCTGAAGTAATATAGATTTCTTTTCTGTTTCATGCGTCCCTGATGTTACTTTTCCCATTTCCACACTGATTCCAAAGTCATTTCCATTTTTAACAAAAGACCAGCATTCAGCACAGGGTTTATTCTTCCTGATAAAATCCCACTAACTCAATTTTATCAGTCCTATTAAGCCTGTCAGCAATTACAAAGCCAGCACATGGGTGCAACAAAGCCCACTAAGCTGTCATTCTTGGGGCTCCATTATCACTTTCCTTTTATCATTTAATTGCAGGAATTACCCAGACACTAGATTTGGTTACCTAATGTCTTTAGATACTGTATATGTGCCAATCCATTTCGACGAGCAGAAAAATAAATTGGATGCCATTATAGACTTTCAGTTGTTTTGAGATTTAACAAACGTACTGACAGAGCAGAGCTTTACTCAGCTTAACTGAAGGTAATCACACAAGGCTGATGACATGATTCTTTCAAAGTTGGCTTTGATAAGACAAACTGTTTCCTTCTGAAGGCAGATTTTTCTCTTTCAAAAGAATGTTCATGACTTTGCATCTTGTAAACACACTGAAACCTGGTAATTTTTATCTGTCTAAAACATTACAGAAAGTAAATGAGTTGCAGATCCAAACAATCCATCAATTCTGTTGAAATGTCAAACAGTCCAGCTTGGTCATGTAAATTGTTATTGTATCTTGACAGATGCATTTGGAACAGAAGTAACTGTTTAAAATGAGATTTCGTGTAAATCCGTTTACTGTTTCCACTTTAAAATATTACTTTAGTCATGCTTTACCTAAAAGGCTAACCTCTGTATATATTTTTCTCCACCTAGAGATGTTTCATCTACCATCAACTTTAAAGCGGTGGTCCAGAGTGTTTTCTAACACTGGAACTATCAGAATTGTATAACTACTAAAATTACGGTCATAACCATTCTCATATTGTCATATTGTCAAGACATCATATTGTCACAGCATATTCACATTTAAAGCTCCTTTTAAGATATTAAAAATAAGTTAAAATATTCTCTCTTCATATTTAATTAAGTCATGACCCTAAAAATACAATATCTTTGGTAATACAGCTTATAAATGTAGCTAGGGGCTGATCACACCGAACACACTTTTTGCATTGAGAGGCGCCTTTTTTTGAATGATTTACTAATGGCTGCGAGTGTTTTGCTGCATGCCTCATGTTCTTGCCATTGCAAGCTGTTGCAAAAAAGTCCACTTTAAGTGGAAAAAGCGGGTTATGTCAGTTGCGTCTGTTTCATTGTCTAATCAAATGAAAGCAGAGGTGGAGTTTCCAATAAGGTGACTGCAGTGTTTGTGTTGTCAAAATGACTACAGAGACTTTTGAAGATGGAAGAGAGACTTGTGGTTGATGTTTTGAGTTATCCTGTGCTGTATGACTCACAAATTTTGGATTTTTTTTTTTTACAAAAGTGAGTAAATGTTAAAATTATACCATTATCAACAGCAGCACTTAGCGATGGAAAATGCTTTTTTCCTTGTCAACAAAAAAGGCAGTATGGTGCGCCTTGTGTTTTTATAATGAAAAAGCATGTTCGGTGTATTCGGCCTCTTAAGAGGGTCGCACACCAGATGCGCCGCTCGGCGACATTTAGCATCGCACCATGCAGCGCAATGCATTTTAGAATTGTAAACATCGGTTTCTATCAGGGTACACACATTGGCGCCGGAAGTCGACAGCTGTCCAAGGGACCCAGCCACTACTCAAAACACTATTCATATTTCTGCCGCGCCACAGAGCGCCATCTGAATAGTTTCATCTTAAATAACAAATAACATGTGAATGTGAGTGTCTGGTGTGTGATACTTTCAACTGTCATGTGTGCGCCTTGTTGCAGTGCCAAGCAGGGCATCCAGTGTGCGACCTACACTGGGTCTCACTTTTATTTTTGTTTTTACAAGCATTGGAGAAGGCTTTTTTTGCAGCATCAGATATACTGTTTTAAAAGACAAATCTAAAGTAAGGTTTATGTTTTTGCTATAAGAAAGTTATGTTTTTGCTATCAGGAAGTTGCTAGGCAACAGAGGTCACACATATTTAGGATTAAGGATTATATTTTAAGTCCAAGAAAAAGTACAGTAGCAAACATTCAAATGCATGATATTATTTTGACTGCTATTGTAATTAAAGGTAGAAAAACACAAAGTTATTTTTTTTGTTTTGTAATTAAAAAAAAAATAACCGCCCTATAGCATTCATTAAAAAAAGAAATGCAGCCATACGTACTTCTGGCTACATAATTTACAATCTCCAGAAATGTACATAGGGCTACGTTTTTAGAATGAGCCTGTATTAGATATTTTAGTGGTTCTAGGTTGGAGGAAGATCCAATTATGGATTGCAAAATCTCCAATATGCAAATTAATTTAAAAGTGACAATGGACCAATAGAAAGAACTCATGAGTTAAACTATTATTATAGAGATAATTGCACTGACAGAAACATTACAAGTTTCACCAGTGGACAAGTTACACTAGGAGGTTACACTAAAGTTCCTTTTCAGCTCTGGTTTATGCTTCTGCTTATATCCACACACGCAAACACACTTAATATGCAACAGTAAATGTTGATTTTCAGCCTTTTCTGCTGGAGTGGCAAAAGATCAGACTGCCTCTGACCATATGTTCAGCAGAGGAGGAAAATAGAAAAAGAAAAGCAAGTGAAAATAAATGCAATAACATCTGTCTATGTTTGCTGTAATCACAGCAAAACCAATGTGTGTGCATTTCCTTTGAGTGCGTATAAATAACCTGCTTTGTGAAAGTGATTAATACAATGCAATACTGATTAAAAGAGAATAATATAACTACGTTCAAAATCACATTTTATCTGTGAAGCTACATTTGATGATGCGTTTGACAACTGTTAAAACATTTGCGAATTAAATTAGCATTGCATACTACATTCCCCAAGTTGTCATTCTCACATGATAACATCATCTGTTTTATCACCATCTACAACTCATTTTCTGCCAGAGAAGAAGATGGGAGATTAAAGTGTTCACTGCATTTGGATATACCACCATTTTCACATACCGTTTGCATAATAGCTTACATCAGTGGTTCCCAAAGTGGGGGTGGCGAGACAGAGGGGCACTTGGTGATTTTCAAAAGTAAAAAAAAAATTATTAAACTATTAGAATTACCATATTGTATCCATAACCCACAGAAGATAAATAAATAATAAAAAAGAACTGTCAACTTTTAGATACAAAAAAAAAAAAAAAAAAAACATCCATAAAAAGCTTCTTTTTTGTTTTTCATATGGATGTGTGTTTGTGTTAAATTAACAACACATCAATTGACTAAAACTTTCTGACAGCTTTATGGCAATCAAATACATAAATAATAATAATAATAATAATAATAATAATAATAATAATAATAATAATAATAATAATAATAATAATAATAATTAATAAATACTTTTTTTTTTAAATAGAGGATGATCTCTGAGTGGTGGTCTCCAAAATTATACTAAAAATAGACTGAAAACATTGTGCCCACCAGTCTCATTAGATGAGATTAATATTAAATTAAACAAATTATTATCCACTATAAAAATTATACCCTATGGTTGGTAGATTGTTGCACTTTTTTGTGTTGTCAATTCGCTCGTGTGTATATATAGGCTTGTTGTTGTGTGTGCAACGTTTGCATATTTATAATCAACTCAGAGAAATAAGGGGGTCACAAGTCACTGGCATTATTGTTTTGCGGGTCGCAGGGCTTAAAAGTTTGAGAACACCTAGTTTACACGATGACTTTATGGAAATAAAAAGCAGTGTCATGACAAATCCTATAGCCACATGGTTTAAGCAATAAATTGTCACATTCCACAAAATGTGGACATTCACATTCTACACATTTATTAAACTAGCATCATTCCAACTGTAATGACTTGCGTTGTATATGCAGCATAATGCTTATAGGGATACTTTACTGAAAAACACTTTAAAGGGGGTGTTAAAATATCTCAATAATGTAATTAACTAAATAAATTCAGGTAAGGCAAATAAAAAGAAGCTAATTTGAAACAACCACCTTTTTCCGCTTTTTTTTTTCTATGGTTTTACCCTTCTCATTTGCCACTATTATTATTGGTATTATTAAACAGCAAATATTTTAATGCCAACCACCTAATATGATACTTAAAAATAGATACAATTTATGAATGCTCATAGAAAAGAGAGATTTTTTTTTTAAATATTTAGTTTATTTTGAACACATTTAGTCTATGTTTACCCTTTTTTAAATGTACAAAATATAAGGTCTTGACAAGTAATCAAAATATAGAATTCTAAAGCTCGGCTCACAATTTCTATTAAAAACATGCCACAATTTCTATTAATCCTAAATGATTATAGCATGTCAGACTGCACAAACATGACTCCCATGTCCCACTGTAAGACCTCAGTTGTCATAATGTCAGACTGCACAACAATCAATTTGAGCTCCCTCAGTCTCAAACCATCTGAAAGTGGCAGAACTTCATCGAAGGGAAAATTTGATTGCAACATCCATTAAGTGGTTGCCGGTAAACATGTAAAACCCACAATCAAAAAAATTTGCCTACTGTTAGGATTTCTTAAATTTGTCTCAGAAAATCAAATCGTGGCTTAAATTGCAGAATGTGAGCAGGGCTTAAGCAATTTATTGAGAATAGTGAGACTATCTGCTCACCAGACATATATTAAACATCTTTTGTTGAGATTAACATCACACAAGTTAAGATTCCGCTGATGTCTTTCAGGCGACATTCATTTTTCACATGCTGTAAAAGAAAAAGTGACTATGGTTGTAACTGTTTGGGTTCGACTCCTGCAATCGCACAGAGCTCAATGTTCCTCCTGAGTGACAGCAGTTCTTCGTCTCCAATGTAAACTTTAGATTGAGACTGTTGTGTTATTACTACTATTGAGCTATTCTGTGAAGTTTCTGAAATCTGCATTATTTTACTTGATGATGAACAATGATCCATCATGATTGATAATCCTTTGCACTGAATAAGCATGACCAACTTGCCCCTCTACCACAATATCAGTTACTTTATTTAGCACTTTTGTTAGTTATTTATTGCTCTTTTTTATGTTAAGGAAAGTAAAATGAAAATCATTATGGAATACAACATTATGAGAGTGGGGGAGGCGATTATAAAGAGGCAGAGCTGAACAAGATTCTGATGAGGCTATATTCCTGTCAAGCCTTCAAGAACAATATTTATAGTCCATTGATAAAAATTGATAGTTTGTAAATGAGGGACAGCACGGTGGCTCATTGTTAGCAGTGTCACCTTACAGCAAGAAAGTTGCTGGTTTGAGTCCTGGTTGGACCAGTTGGCATTTCTGTGTGGAGTTTGCCAGTTCTCCCCGTGTTCATGTGGGTTTACTCCGGGTGCTCCGGTTTTCCCCACAGTCCAAAGACATGCGCTATAGGTGAAATTAATAAACTAAATTGGCTGGAATGTATAAGTGTGAATGTGCAGACAAAAGTGCACAATACACTGCTTGTGAGTTTGCTGGGACAGTCTTTCACTGTCACTGAAGTAGAACCTAGGGGGCATTATATGATTACTAAGTAGGAATTGAAAACTGTATTCTTGTGCTATGAAGTAAAATTGATGATGGAAAGCATCATTAATACACTGAGATATTGAGTTGAACAGAATCGATGACAAAAATAAATAAATAAATAAATACATTTAAAAAAAATGTTGGGTTCAGCACAATTTCTTCATGTTGTCCCAACACAAATTGGTTAATTTGACTTAATTGTTTGTTTGCTTGTTTTTATATAAATTTAAGTAGATTGAACGTAAACCAATTAAGCTGTCCCAAAAAAACCCATCATGAATTGTATTGTTTCACCTAATTTTACAGAAGTAGTTTGAACGAGCAGCAAAAAAAATAATAAATAAATAAAAAATAATAATATATATATATATATATATATATATATATATATATATATATATATATATATATATATATATATATATATATATATAATCATAACCAAATCAAACCATGAACCAGTGTAGGATCATGGTAAAGTGTATGATGTGTACAACTCATTGATAATGAAAGCTCTTGAATACTGTAGTATAGTAAACTGATAAACTGTAATAAATAGCGTTAGTGTAAACTGTGGTGCATTGTGATGGTGTATAATCATAGCGAAGAAAATTGAATCCTATTGAATAATTTTATCATTACAGTTGTTTTGTACCACAGCAACAATATCATTACTACGACAGTTTAAAGAGTTCCCACTTAGATATGCTTAGCGCTTATAGCAGGTTTGGCATGCTGTCTATGCATACAAGTGGATCCAAGATCAGGTGGGTCTCGAGAGCTCCCCCTCAGAAAAGGGACCAAAAGGAGGAGATGTGGTGGAAGGGGGGATTCTACCAAAACGAAGACAGAGCAGTAGGGAGAAAAGGATCCATTTATAGTAAGCTTGGATCACTCTGATTGGATCATTACTGATTACAGATGAGAAGCCAGTCGTGCTCAATCATATCACGTGCTCCTCTCGAAATTAGTTTGTGAAACTTCACTTAATTCAAGTAATACTTTACAGTATGCAAACACTAGTATTTAAGTATACATAATAGCTTATATAGTAAATACTGCCTCAATGACAAGCAAATATACTTTAATTGAAATCTCAGCCCTCTTCATGATATAAGGATCATGCCCAACATAAGTGGTAATTTTTTATTTATATCTCCTTTGAAATATGGTATAAATCGCGAAAGATTTTTTAAAAAATGGACTTTCCTCTATGTCTCCCATTCAGTATTTTAATTCCTGCCTTCCTTCTGAATTTCACGCATCACCAGAACCATGTGATTGAAAACAACCTATATCTTAAACTGACCAGTAGCTATGCTTTTTTTTCCCTTATTTATTTATTACAAATAAGGAACTTGGGACCTTAGTTGGCTAACAGTTGTTTTCAGAAATGCACCCCGGGGCAGGTTGTTTGATTTGGGGGGTGTTCGCTCAAACTGGACCAACAATGAAAAAACGGTTGTTTCTTGCGCCACCTGATGGATATTGTGTAAAGCACAATTTATTTTTTTTTTTTTACATAATAAAAAAGGCGGCCTTTACTGCTGAAGCACTGCACATGACAAAACGTGCATTCTAAGTGGCCATATCTGTAGTCAAGTCATCCAACAGCCCATCCTTTTCAGAAGCAGCGCTGTACAAGGCACTTAATGAACTTACTGTGCTGGCAGTGGATCCCATTGAATCCTGATGGACACTTGCAGACATATCCAATGAATGTGTCGCCTCTGAACGTTTCGCTGATTTCACAGATGCCTCCATTGTGGCAAGGGTTTGGATGGCAGGGTCCTGTAACACAGACATAAATAAATTAGCAGATGATTTTAAGTGTTTCTGATGTATACAAGTGTTTCCAGCTCACACAATTGGTTGGATAAACAGATGGGCTTTAAACAGACATCAGCAATTTAAAATGGCCCGCAGTGTAAGCGCTTGCATCTTTGTACACGGTAGTTCAGGTAACACTCGCAGTGACATACAGGGGGAAAAAAAGATGACAGATTGAACACAGCAAAGAGAAAGATGAAACGAGAGATGGTCACAGGGAGAAAGAGAGAAATGTAAGTATAAGCATCACTCGCTGGGGTCACCACGGGGCAGCTTGAGGGATAAATGATAACATGGACACTATATTACCTCTCCTGGCTCTGTGTCAACATAAATACAGAAAGAGAGAAAGAGATACAGTGAGAGAGAGAGAGAGAGATGCAATACAAAGTCAATGCGATACAATCAGTTAGAGTTAAATCCGAGCACAAATTAATAGATAAGAATATGAAAAGGTCAAGGTTATGGTAGCAATGCTCTTTGATATTGGATATCAGTTTACTTACAATATAAACGAATGATGGTATAAGTATATGATATATATATCATTCATTCATTTTCTTGTCGGCTTAGTCCCTTTATTAATCCGGGGTCGCCACAGCGGAATGAACCGCCAACTTATCCAGCAAGTTTTTTTTACGCAGCGGATGCCCTTCCAGCCGTAACCAATCTCTAGGAAACATCCACACACACATTCACACACACACTACGGACAATTTAGCTTACCCAATTCACTTGTACCACATGTCTTTGGACTGTGGGGGAAACCGGAGCCCCCGGAGGAAACCCACGCGAAGGCAGGAAGAACATGCAGGGAACAGGCAGGGAGAACTACCAACTGTGCCACTGCCTTGCCCACAATATATATATATATATATATATATATATATATATATATATATATATATATATATATATATATATTGTAAGTAATATAATCATGTGGTTTGCATATGGATAAACATACTGTAAATCGAGCATTGATATTTTTTCTAATTTAAAAAAGAACAACTTTATAAGCTCCATAAAACAAACAAACAAACAAAAAAAACTATAACAAAATCCTTTAAAATGCATTTTTAGAAGATCTCGTTTTGTTATTTTTCACGTTGATGTCATTTTGGCTTCTATAAAAAAAAATAATAATAATAATAAAAAAAACTCTTTAAAAGCTCATGTCTGCTGCATGTCACATCATCTGTAAGGCACCAATCAAGAAGTGGAACAACAACCAGAAATAATACATAATTTATCAGCTGGTATATCAGGTCGATATTTTTATTTTTGGATGACATCTATCTTGAATAATTGTCTTCTATAACTAAAAAATAAGACAAAATATAGGTGCATATTTAATAAGATTAAACTTTTTGAATTTTTAACTTTTAACATATACTGTACAGTTATACACACTGTATGTAAACTGCAAATAAAATATGAATAGCATAAATAATACCTATAATCCACATCAACTATAATCAAAGTAGTGTTCAACTGAAAGACAAAAATAAACTTTCTTCAAGATGGTAGTGTGATATGGTCATGTTTTTTTTATTAGCATTATTTTGGGCATTGTTTTTTAATGATGACAGTATGATGAGAGAGTGCAAAGTTGAAGAGAGAAAGGGTGCATGCGATTAGGAAAGGTCTACAAGCAAGGACTCAAATGCGAGATGCCCAAAGCGCAATGGCTCTATGCCCCTTTTCCTCCAACACAAACCAGGTGCTAGCTGCTTTGTCTGGCATGCCAAAGAACTGCTTTGCTATTCCACCATCTAGAGCCATCAGCAATGGCTTCACATATGCCAAACGAACCGCGCTAACTGCGCAAACGAGGCAACTGGGTTCCGAAACAAAAGTCAGGGTGTAAAAAGCACCCTGAACCAGCACTCGAATTGCCTTGGCATCGAACCATTGGATCATGCAAGATCTTATATAAAAAGATCTTGTCAAACTACAACCTTAAACCAATATGGCAAAGCTGTGTATTATGAAAAAAAAAAAAAAAAAAAAAAAAAAAAAAAAAAAAATATATATATATATATATATATATATATATATATATATATATAAACATACATGAACTGTATAAAATGACTTTAATTACTTCGATTTGAAATCATGATGATATTTCCATAAATTGTTTATGATGGATTTGCAAGTATCTAAATCAAATACAAGAGGAAGGGGAAAAACTCTGATTTCATCCATCTCCTTGGGGAAAAAAAAAAAAAAAACGTTGTGAAGCCATGAATGACCAATCAAAATGCTGATTCCACTAAAAGCTTTTAAAACAACATTCAGGCACTGAACTGATTGTTCAGGAGTAGCTTCTAATCTCTTAGTCTTCACAAATCCTGCATTTGGAAGCAAGTCAACCTCATAAGAACCCCCATAGGGCTCATATCTCATGGCCTATCAATACCATACTGATGTTTAAAACATTAGAGTGCCTGCATCGGGCTGCATGCTGTCAGAAGTTGCTTGATGAAATTGCAGGCCAGTCAGTTTAATCTTTCAAAATATCAGCAGCGAGATATACAGGAGGGTAAGGGTGGAGTGCAGAAATGCATTATAGAAGCATGATCAATGCATTCTTAACTGAAAAGATGAAATACAGATGCAACAAAATATAGATTGTTCTATATTTCTGTATAACAAAGACAACAACAATGACATTATGCTGGATCCCCAGACAGCTTGATTGTACATGCAAAACTAATTTCTCTGAGAAATATTCAAAGAAGCATGGGTGTTTAAAAGTCTGTGGTCATTAACTTTATTGATTGGTTGATTGATTAACAACCATTTTCAACATTAGCAGCAACCATAATAATAATATTATTAATAATAATAATAATAATAATAAAATGTGTGCTGAAGGAAAAAAAACATAATAATGAATGTGTGGTTATTAGTTAAATCCCAAATGAAGTCATAAAATGCATTGCAATAAAATAAATATAAAAGACCTGTACTGAAAATTTAAAAAATGTCAATTTTCTGCTAACACATGTATATATATATATATATATATATATATATATATATATATATATATATATATATATATATATATATATATATATATATATATATATATGTATGTATTATTTAATTTTCTCCAGCCAGAGCAATTGCATGACTGCCGTCTTTGTGTCATAGTCTTACTAGCCAACTGAGTGAGCACACTTTCATTCTGCCCAATCAGAATTGCACAAATGAACTGTGCAGAAAGCCCACAATTAAAAAAATAATAATAATAAATAAAAATAACAGGAAAGCACTGATGACAATTGGGATAATTGCGTCTGCTGCTTCGGAAGCATAACTAGATATCAAAGATTAATATCAAAGTAAAACAGGACATCAGATATATGGGAATATTTTGGTTTCAAAATCACAAACACCAAACAAAAACTGTCAGGATTCTGCCACTCCGGTCTTGTTAATTCTTGTTTTGGTGGCAGAGTCCAGACATTAGTCCTGTCATGTGTTGTGTGTTGTGCTAGGCTCGAGATTTCTCGAGTCGAGTACTCATTTTGTCATTGTCTGTCTTTTTGATGTGTGCCGTCTTGGGCCTTGCACGTTTCTGCTTGATACAGGTGCGCAAGATCTTTGCGTGTTTGCAACGCATGCTCTAGTCCTGGTGTTTGCGTTTATTCTGTCTGCAGCATGGTGTTTTCATTTCCAGCGTCTCGTCTAGTTGGCTTCAGTTTCCGTTGGCGCTTGAATGAAACATGCACCCATGTCTTGTGTTAAGTCTTCTGTTGGTGTTGTGTTTACATGCGCTGTGTGCTTTGTCTCATGGAAGTGTAATGAGTTCTCTCATTGGCTGCGTGCTCTAATCTCGTTTTATGTGAGCACATGGCTTGTGTTGTTTGTTTGTGTCATGGGCTCTCCTGTCTATTGTCTAGTCCCACCCTCCTTGTTTACCTATTATTAGTTCACTTGTTTG
This sequence comes from Danio rerio, assembly GCF_052040795.2. NCBI lineage: Eukaryota > Metazoa > Chordata > Actinopteri > Cypriniformes > Danionidae > Danio > Danio rerio. Next base: position 48,674,398 of record NC_141025.1, read on the forward strand.
TTTGTTAACTATTTCTGCATATATTATCCTCATGTCTACTGCCCTGTGCCAGTTTGCTGTTGTATGTTGTCTTGTCCTTCCAACCCTGATCCCAGCCAGCCTGCCCAGTCAAGTTTGTTTGTTTAGTTAATGCTTTCCTCTTTCTGGGTAGATTGTTTTGCTTTTTATTATAAACAAAACCCGTAATTTTCCCTGTACTTGAGTCCTCGTTCTTTTCCCTACACCAACATAACAAAAACAGGTCACAGAATTGTTGCTACAGCTTACAGATTATTGAGCTGAAGCTTTACATAATTAAATTGCAAATTAAATCGCAATATCTGTCTAAAAAAATGCAATTTGATATTCTTCTCAAATTGCCCTAGCAAACAGACGTGAATTTGGTGAACTGATGACCTTCGTTGCAAATCACATAAATTTTTTTATGAGCATGTGAACACAATGGCAAGTCAGTGCTGTTAAAGAAGGCTCTCAAATAATAGAGTGTAATGTTTTTTTACAATTACAATAGCGATCAATAGAGTCTGGCTGCAGATTTGTACTTGCATCTTCAGGCTTGCACTCTCAGACTTGCACGCTCAGGCAATGGCGCTTCCTCTGTAAGTGACATCATTTAAAATCGCCACCACTTGCATGAAACTTCTTCAGTAATTTAACTTAAGGGTGTCCCTGAGGGGGGAAAATCCCTGAGGTAAGGGATTTCATTAAGACGGATGCGACAATCTTCTTATCTGTCACCCTTACCTAAGTTCCTTTTTTTCGAAGCGATTCACTTTAGTTTCTGGCAACATACGGCGACGGGCAATACAGTTGCTATAGTTACGTAAACAGAATGTAACGAACCATAACTTGCATTAAAACAGCTCTGCAGTAATGTTACACATCATCTGTGCCACTTTCTTTCCCTTAATCGAGTCAAGACGTTCCCTTATCGAGACGATCTCAACATTATGTTTGGAGGACCTATAAAACTGGGCTGGGATCATGTAGACACTTTTGAAGCTGCACGGAAACTGCGATTTCATATGGATGCACTCCATATCTGCATCCAACTTATCAACTAATCAAGTTGGAACTTATTAACATGTATTAGTTTATTTATTAAATGGTTTTATTAAATTGTTTATCAACAGAACTATGAGTCTTTTAATTAAAACAGTTTTTGGGTGAGAATGCTTGCATTTTAATTGTCATTTGTTCAAGGGAGCTGATTAGGTATCTTAAATTTTTTTAGAAGGAAATGGTTACTAAGGACTAAGAAGAAATACTTAATGTCAACCTTAAGTTGATCTTTTTTTTTATCTTTTTTCTCCTTGCAAACCAACTTTTACTTACGGTACCCTTAACCTTAAACTGAGGGTTTTTTTTGGTTAAGGACTTTTATGCAAACAAGACCTGCACTCTCCTGCCACATCATTTGCATCAACATCTACATTCTTGTTTGCAATCGTTCTGGGACCTGCTGAATAAAGAATATTTTCCCCAAGTCATTCAAGAATCATTGCTGTAAGTTCATAATGTGTATCTGTTAGTTGTAATACTACAACTCTTTATTCATAACTGTGGAAGAAGACTTTGTGTGTATATTTAGAATGGATAGTTCATATAAATCAATAATAAGCTTTGCTGGTATAAATGTTAATAGTAGTAATAAATGAAAATCCCAGCTTTGGCAAATTTACATTAAAGCATGTAATCATATGATAAAAACGATTTTCAGGGATTGGGGGGAACTGTCATGGTATACAATTAAGTACCTAGATGTATTTGACAACAGCGTCACTGGCAACGCAAACGAACTGGAAACTTACTTTCGGTTTATTTGCGTTAATTGCAAGTGACGTGACAGGAGAGTGCAGGTGTCGATTGTAAATGACTTAACTTGCATAGTAAGCGTAGGTGCCTGAGGGTGCAAGCCCGAGTGTGCAAGCCTAAAGGTGCAAGTGCAACTCTGCAGCCAGACCCTTCTTGTTTAATATTGTGACGAAAGTAAAACAAAACATTTGTAGTAAATGCTTACATCTCTTTTTCTCCGTTCATTTTTATCAAACAAAGTCTAGTCAACTTGTTAAAAAAGAATAATAAAAGAAGAAGTAGGTGGTGTTCTTTAACATCATATGTAAAAATAATGTCATTTGAATGTGCCACAGAGGTTAACCCTATCAACATTTGAAAATCCCAGCAATGCATCTTAACAGCTATAATGAGACTACTAGCTAATTAAAGAGACACAGCATGTAATAACCTTGCCAGAACTCTATTAAAAGTCCCCGGCATCCTGAAGGAGAGCGTGACAGCTAAGCCTGCTTTCTGACATGACGATCTATAACCGTACAAAGCTTTGTGACAGCCCCTTCTCTACCTCCAGAGAGATGGAAGTAAGAAGAGGGATGGAGAGAGAAGGAGAAAAGAGCGAGGAGAGGAGAAGGAGGGGGACTTATGCCACATTTGCAAACGTTCCTGAGAGACATCGCCAGGCATTGTGGCCCATGAAACAAAGCTTTGTCCTCTGTGCTGTTCCCTTTTGTGCCGCAAGTCAGGGGGATCAACAAGAATGTCAGCCGTTGTTGGGCGGCTCATGCTCGTGGCAGGAAAGTAATTGATGTTGGCTGGCGCTCGCATCCCGATTTTCCGACAAGTCACAATAGAAGCCAATCTATCAGAGGAGCTCGGCTCCAATGCAGAGCAGTAAAACCACTACGGTGTTAAACACAGTAAAGTGGCTGGTGTTTCCTGCGCAATTACTCACTTTCTTATAGAGGCTTCCGACTACATTTCAAAAGTGAATTCATTTTGGTCAGTCTGCTATAGGAATTGACTTAAATGGCACTGAAATAAGACAGGTCAGCAATGTAAAGCGGTTACATTCATGTTCATTTTTGAGAGGGGGGAAATAAAATAAAAAAAACACACATACACATATTTAAACTTGAAGTCAGAATTGTTAGTCCCCCTCAATTGTTAGCCCCCCTGCTATGTATGTATGTATGTATGTATATATATATATATATACATACATACACACACACAAACACACACACACACACACACACACACACACACAGACACACACACACAAACACACACACACACACATACACATTCTATGACACTATACACCAACATAATGGATCTGAAGTGAAGCAAGATGTGCTTTAATGGCAGACTGTCAGCTTTAATTTGAGGATATTTACATCCAGTGAACGCTGTAGGAATTAAGCTGCGGTCACACTAGTGTTTGTGTGTGCGAAATTTGTCGTACGGCGCTGTGAAAAGGGGTGGGATTCAACAAGATTATAAGACATTAAAAAAGTGACCAATTGCTCCATGTTTTAAATTTCTGTCCAGAGAGGTCATGTTTGGATCCTCGATTGGTCTCACGCAGTCAAGTAATGCGATTTCGCAGGTCAGAGTTTACCAAGCTTGAACTTTGCACGGCAGCAACCATCGCAACTTGATGCATGACCCTGCGTTTCTGGTCTGATGCATTTGTGTGCGTATGAATGGAAGTCTATGGGAAGAAAAACCCAGTGTGACTGCAGCTTTAAACAGTTTGCATATGTGACTCCCACTTGTGAAGGGTCCAAAATTAATCGGACATTTGGCTTCTAAGCTGTTCCATGGCCAGGTGTGTGTTATTCCCTCATTACCCCAATTACAATGAGCAGACAACAGGTCCAACGTTTATTTCAAGTGTGCTATTTGCATTTGGAATCTGTTACTGTCAACTCTCAAGATAAGATACAAGAAGTTGTCAATATCAGTCAAGCGAGCCATCGGTAGGATGGAAAAACCATCCATCAGAGAGATAGAGATTTATGAACCTAACTGTATATATATGGTCAGTTGCAATTATTGATTCTGATTGGCTGGAGGGTTGCATTATTTCAGTTGAAACATAGTTCCAGTCAGTTTTAATGACAGTTCAAAATAAATGCGCTTCTTTCAAACGTTTTAGTTACGATAGAAACTTGAATGTAATGCACAGGAAACTGATAAGGACTGTTAATGGTGGACAGGAAATTGCTAAATTAGAAAAATACTCATCAATTATGTCACAAAATCAAGTTTTAAAAGTTTTTCAAGGATAGCACGTCTAAAACTTTTGGCTCTGAGCTCCATGTGGTCAGTGGCAGCTCCATGTACAGCTACCTCTTCAAACAAAGCTTTCTATCGGCCCGACCATCTCAGGACCTGCCGCTGGATCTCATCTCTTGCATCTCTGTTGTTTAAAATGGTAAATATATAATTAATTTTTGGTTGATCTAATGGTCAGCCTTTGGACTTTTGAACCTATTATTTGGTCTCAGGTGTTTTTGTTTTGTTTTTTGGGGCAGTTTTTTGGAAGTTTTATAATTAATTTGGGCGTAAATTTTGTATTATTACACTGATCCTGCATGTTTGACTAATTGCTTTTGTTTTAAAGAAGAAAATAATTCAGCAGAATGCTTTCTTACCTCTCCCAATATGAATTTTTTTTTTATTATTATTATTTTTTTCTAAATTCCCTTAACAATAGAGATTTCTGAAACAGGCTTTGGCTGCTTTCTCTTCAAATTGCATCTCATGTGCTCTTGACTTGGTGTTTCATAAGATACAAATAGGTAGCCCAGCTTTCGCAAAATTAAAGGTAATGATAAGATACAGCAAACATACACACAGATCCTCTCTCATCCGAGAAGTGGTAAACGTTGACAAAAGAAACATAAGGTGACTGGAATGTGACTGTCTGCCTATCACTGCTGATTCTGTGGAGGAACTAGACAATCTAACATGTCAAAACTGATGAAAAATCGGACAAATATTGCACTGCAAAGAGCAAAACTAGTTTAAACTTAGGCCTACCTTGGCAAATGACCATGGAATAAGTGGGGTAATCAATGGCTTGTCGTGTGTTAAATGACATTAAAACATTAAAATTGTATATAAACAAAGGTTTTTTTTTTTTTTTTTTCAGGTTAAATGTTTAGTTCTTAGTCACTAGAATCCTTATATTTCTTATATCTTAATTGTTGAGATGGCAACATTTATTACATTGTATTGTGCCAGTTCAGAAATTATGCAAATCATAACCTATGATAAAATTGTATTGTGCAGGGAACCATGTAAAAAATATGTAATAATAAAATTGATAATCTTGCACTGGAATCATAATTTGTAAGAAAATGAAACTGGGTATGCAGGCGTATCAGATACACATATTTCTTGTAAGCCTACATTTGACAAAAAAATCCATTAGTTTGCATCACAGAATAAAAAAAAAAAAAAATTTTGTTATTATAAAACAGTTGTATTTTATCTAATGTATGACGTTACACATTATTATACATTATTTTATTTATTATTTATTTATTGTATAACAATATGTAACCATTTGCATATTATTTCAAGTTCCTTATCTAAACAAATGTCCAAATATATTGTTTAAGCAAGCAGCATTTACAACATATATGGTGCGTTCCAAACAAGACATATTGCCCTACAAAGGGCACTTGGGAGTGGAAACAATCATGTCCGCCATATTGAAGTGTCAGTTCAAACAGAAGTGCTCAAAACTGGCCACATTGAAGGGCAATTCAGAATGAAGGATTTTGAAAGGTACAACTGATGGACACTGATGGAGCCATGATTCTTTGCACAGAGAAGTATTTTGGTGTCACAGAGTGACAACTGGAGGCTTGGAGTTTGAATTTACCTACATATAGTATTTTTCATAGGTTACTACAGTAATCTTTATAAATAAAGTTATGTTTTTTTTTTTAAGATTATGAGTTCTAAATAAAATAGGTAAAAAAGTATAAAAAATAAATTATAAATGCATACAAACATGAATAAAAAAGCATGTTTTGTGGATGGTAATTATCCTTCCAGCTGCAACCAACACAGGCTGATTCTGAAAATGTAGCCCTACAGTATATACATTTCTGGAAATTGCAAATTATGTAGCAAGAAGTGCGTATGGCTGCATTTCATATTTAAAAAAACGATACAGGGTGGTAGGATACAGTTCCTTTTCACGATACCAGCTGACCGATTACCTCCATATGGACGGCTTTGTAGCTGTTACCAGTTTGTCTGGTAGCTTACCATGTATGATGCCGCACTTGAGATGCAGAGAGAAGATGACCTCTGGTGGATTTGCAAAAACAAAAACTGAAAAAAAAATATATAATTTAGCTCCTGGGATGTATTTGGCACTCTCCTGAAATATATAGTATATAGAGTATATAGAAGTATATAGAGGTACGTTTTCAGAATGAGCCAGTCTTGGCTGCAACCCAGTAGCAGGAAACACCCACACCCACACACTATCACATTCACACACACACACACACACACACACGCACACACACACACACACCCACACCCACACACACACACACACACGCACACAAACGCACACACACACACACACACATACACTACAGCTAATTTATTTCATCCAGTTAACCCATACTACACCTACACGGGAACCCGGACCACCCAGAGGAAACCCACAACAACAGGCGAAACCCACACATAAATGCCAACTGGCCCAGTCAAGACTCCAACCAGCTACCTTCTTACTGTGAGTGCTAACCACTTAGCGACCATGCCACTCTTTATGAATTTCAGTGTTGATAAAAATTATTTGCAAAAGGGTTACAATTTTACTAAAAGCTCTTATGAGTAATATTTCAGTGACTGTGACAACTGACCTACAGTCATTTTTTTCTGACATGTTGAACAGGAAATGCTCTGATTGAGATGTCATGGATTGGAATTGCCCAATAATCACATTCTTAGTAGTTTACTATTCATTGAGCACTAAATTTAATTAATCTCACAAAACCATTTTATAAGCAAAACCACCGAAATGCAGCACAAAGTCGAAAGAGGCAATAATGTTCCTGTTGGGGTAAAATTATTACAACTCTCATGAATTATGTTAAATGGAAATTCAAATTTTAGAAATGCAGTAGCCAGTCAGATTTAAGTCAATGACTAAAATATTTTGTTAAATACGCACTTAGTTTTAGTTTATGTAGAAAGGGTCAATAAATAGTCGCAGACGCGCTTTCTATCTGAGCACACGAAATGCGTGTGTCGATTATTGCCAACCAAAAACTCTGTGAAACTTCCACCAAAATCTGTCATTAAAACACCAAGGTCCTTAAAGGGCAAAATAAATTATCACAACACTAGGGTCCTTAAAGGGTAAAGGAAATATACAGCTAAACACTGAGCAACATAAAGCATTGTGATTACAAAGACCATACAACTTAGTCAGGAAATACTGACAGCAAATGCTTCCTGAAAGAACATAATAAGATGATCTATGTAAGCTATAGTGAATTACGTATAACTGTATCACCACATTTAGTCATTTAATTATAAAGCAATTGTAAAGCTATTGTTCTAATGGACATAGGTAGCCCATTCAATAAATTAACAATAATAATGAAGTGTTGTCAATGAGTTATATCCAAACAAAAGTCCTATGCCCCATATGGTCCAAAACCTGACAGGTGGACAGATCTGAGCTTGTTTTTAATAAAACTAATGTACATATGCATATAATAAATAATGCTAATGCTAATAATAATGCTAATAATAATGCTAATAATAATACTAATACTACTACTACTACTAATAATAATAATAGCATCATACAAAAGCAAGTTGTTATGATTTAACTGAAAAAAAAAAAAAAAAACGAGATGAAGGCATGGAGGCAGTGGTTTTTATATTTAAGTAGAGAATTTTTGTAATATTTTAATTCTTAATTATTTTTATTTGTAAAGATATTTGTGTATTGCTGTACATCCTGTGTGTATAAACCAATGTGTAGGCGTTTAAGGCGCATAACTAATACAACAAACACTTTGCGCTTGACTGCTTTCAGCTGGTCATTCAGTCTATTTTAGTTCCTCAAAATAGCAACGTGCCATCAAAGCACTTTAACACACCTCTTTTCTAGACCGGAACACCCATGAGTCCACAAAGTGGCGCAAATGGATTTGCTATTCAAACAATGTGGTGCAAAAGGGGAAAATTTAGGTTTTGCTGATCTGAAAATAGCAACATGTTGCGGCAAACACGTCTTGCACCTTATATACCTGTGTATGATAGAGCCTTTACTGATTAAATTACACTTTTGTCTCGCAATGAAAGGGCTGAAATCATGTAAGATATACATTTTTCAGCTTCAGTTCCTATAAAACTTTTTTTCATTGCACAACCTGCAAAAGATTAACATCAAAGTGAACTTGTTATCCAGGATGTGGCATTTCTTTAAACCAACCCTTAAATAAAAATGAAATAAAAACAAGAAAGAAAAAAAAAGAAAAAAGAAAAAAAAAACATGCTTATCTTTGTTATTGTTGTCAGACACATACTGGATCATGTTTAATTATACCTTATGGGTTGCAGTCTTGTTCAGTTTGACCCTGTGTTGTAGGCTATTTAATAAATAAAGCACCCTATGATGAATTTGTTTTTAAAGGCCTATTAAATATTCATAAAATGAACAATTGTTTGTGCTTATTTATTTGAATCTCAATTACACCAACAATATAAACCATTACAATACATATAAGCAAATCAACAACTTTAATATTACAATACATTTACATTGCAGTCTTACATTAGTCAAAAGACTGTTCAAATTTGTATATCAAATTTGGCGGTTACGGCCCTGCACTAATGTATTCATTTATGCAGATTGGGGGTAATGTTGCTTGGATGGTATGGAAATTATAACGCATTAATATGGAGATATGGTGATCAGTTGGTCGGATTATAATAATTACAGCGTTGACGTGAGAGCTTCACTCAACAAATCTTTCAGCCATCGATTGGACCACCTATATCTGACTTTTGAAAAGTTCACTCAAATAAAGGTGCAATTAAATAAAGCAATCTGTCCAAGATAATTACATGCCACGCCATCTATACAGCACCGTACTGTATATAACAAACAGCCCACTGGGTAATTGTACCTTGGCATGCAGAAGAAGTAGGTGTTTTAATTACTGTGCCCTCAAATGATGTGGAGGCTGAAGGTTATAGAGAGGGATAGGGGGCTCAGACATGAGCAGATTGAGCTGAGAGTTTGGGAGGTACAGGGTGAGCGAGCAGGCAGCTGGAGCTCAAATCAGACTTCCTGCAAAGCCGAATCAAGAGCTGCACCAGCGCAGAGCAACAGCGAGGTCATGTGCACATGACCTGCATGTATCTTATAAGGCTGGAGACTCCAGAAAGACTTTTTTTTTCCCCACTGCAGCCTCATATTCACTTAAACAGTGGAAGCCAATAGACTGAGCCCAGATTGAAAAACTCAGTTTTAAGCTTGGGGATAAAGCTGGGACATTTAAAAACAAATGCATTGATATAGTGGAGAGTGAAGTTAGAGTACAATTTATACTGTATATTTCTATAATATTGCATCTGTGTAATAATTTAAGTCCCCTCCAAAAAGGCTGGTTTTCCATAACAGATAAATGACCAAGAAGACAGGATAATGTAGAGAATCGCAATCAGCTCAACACCACAGTTGAAATTGCTCACCAGTTCAGCGCAGAGTAGGGCAATGCTCTTTTTCCCAACATACAAATATTTTAGAGAATTTGGACAGAAAGCCCTGCAGTGGCCAAACCTCTTATCAACAAAAACAATCAAAGGCAATACTGTATCCTTTACTGAGGAGCATGTTGTGTGAACAGCGAACTGGTCCAAAGTTCACTTTGGCCTCATTTACTCTAATACATTTTAGTCTTAAAACGCATACATTTTGCTACGGTTACACCTTCCATCCACATTATGCCGGAGTTTTAAAGCCCTGAAAATGGCACATTTTAAAACCCTAAAGGGACTATTTTGGTTTTAAAATGCTGCTTCTCCCTGGTAGTGTGGATGGGGGAAAATGTTGACATCTGAAAACAGAGACGGGACTGCAGACATTTTCCTATCTGATTGAGGCTTTTTGTCAATATTAAGTGCACAAAGTTCAGTCTTGCACCCTTTCCTTAAGTTCAGACTTTGCAAGTTTGATATGGAAAACACCAGAGAACACATCGGGTAAATCTTCAAAGGAAACTGCATTTTATAACATCATTCACATCACCCTGGCCAAGTTGTTTCACTTTCTTAACAATAAAGAATAGATAACTGTATTTTTTTTTTTTTTTAATCTTAACAACTTAACAGACACTTAAAATGTTAAGGCATTGTGTACATATTTACATATTTATATGACTGTCATCTTAACTTTATGCATATTTTTAACAAAACGGAGCCTATAACATTAGGCTACTGCCTTCTTTCATTTTCATTAAAAATACGAAACATAATGTCTCTTTTGCTGAATACCAGTTTTAATAAACAATAATAGTTCATTATAAAAGTGCAATGCACATTAAGTTTTTACAATTTAGAAAAATAAGGGAAGCAATCAGTCAATATGCAGAATCAGTGTATGTGATTACATAAACATTAACTTATCTTTGTGCTCAGCCAAAACACGTTACCTGAGAACAAGTAATAGTAATTCAAAAGACCAAAGAGTTGTTAGATAGAGACAAGATTAATTAAATATCATGTTTAGCAACTACAGTGAGATAAAATCCAGTGGAAGGTACTTGATGAACTGGTTGACGTACGCTACTGAGAAGCATTTTCAGCGGTAATGTGTGGACGGAGATCTTTTCAGAAACGCTGGCTAAAACTCCAGTGTGCACGTGGATCGCTTTCGTTCTAAAACACTATTTTTAAACAAAAACGTATTAGTGTAAATGGGGCTTTAGTTGATAAAACAAGATTATTTTATTTGGATCTGATGGGGAACAATATATTCATTATCAAACTGGGGAAAAACTAAATCCTATGTGTGCAAATAAGTCAATGAAAGTTGTTATGTAATAGAAATGTCATGTTGTTAGGGTACATGACGGAGTGAATGAAAATGTTTATCAGATGCTCCTTTAGTCACACACTATTATTTCTTTGTGTAAACATCTAAATCAGCCAACATTTTTATTTGGTAACACTTTATTTTGATGGTCAATTTGAGTATTAGTAGACTGTCTGATTAATATCTGTTGATACTGCTCCTTCAACACATTGAACTTAAAATAAACTCTTTTTAAGTACTATACATGTCAACTTACAACTTAACAGTCTATTTATCAACTAATCTATTGAGGATTGGTTGCAATGTAACTTAAATTCAACAAACGGACCATTAAAATAAAGTATCATATTTATTTAAGTATTTATTTTGTTCTGGCAGAACAACAAACAGAGTCACGCAGTAAAATGAGTTCCCTGAGTTCCTAATCAGTTCCTGGAAGTTCAAATAATGAAATGGTCAGTCCAGAATTATGTTGACACTCAGACCATTCGGTCAAACTTTACAAAAAGGTTCATTAGTTTATGTTAAGTAATGCATTTACTAACATAAACAAACATTGAACAATACATTTACTATAGTATATATTCATGTTAATAAATGTTAGTTATGAAAATACAGTTGTTCATTGTTAGTTCATGTTAACTCATGGTGCATCAACTAATGTTAACAAGCACAGACTTGACTGATAATAATGCATTAGTAAATGTGCAATTATGATTAATAAATGCTGCACAAGTGTTGTTCATGATTAGTTTATGTTAGTAAATGCATTAACTAATGAACCTTATTGTAAAGTGTTCATTGTTGATAAAGTTATGGCTATGAAAGACACAGCATTCACTTATCACTGGAAGATACTGGAAGAGTGGAGGAACACAAAAAAATCAAGGAAGTTGTTTAATTAAAATTAAGAAATGTCAAAGAAATGCACACTTGGTAATTTGATCAGTGGATTAAAGAAATGTTTTGGGGTGTTAAACGATGCTGCAACAATCAGTGATCAAATCCAGGTGTAAAACTGGAACTGTAATAGTGCTGCATGATTCATTCAAATACTGTGCTCTAAAGAGATAAACAAGATGATAAAATGATAGAACAATAGACATGAACTTAGAATATAAAAAAGAAGGGGTTGCACAATATTGGAAAAATCTGACATTGCAATATTTTATTTTCGTTTCATTGTTTTCTGCTATTCTCACCAGATGACTTGAATAGCTCTATTTGAAAAACAAATCTTCATTTTAGAATAATTGGGACGGGTTTAAAGAAAAGTGCATTTCCATAAAGTATAAAAAATTACAAGCACAAATAAATAACAAAAAAGCGAAAAACAAATGAGAAAAAAATGAATAAACATATTTGTATTACTGTTATTTATTCAGTCTAACAGTATTCATAGACAGAACTTGAATAATACAATATAAAACAACTCTACAGTCTTCATCAAATAAATAATTAAACACAATTATTATTTCTTAAAGTTGCAAACATTGTAATCTATTGTGGCAAAATTATTCAAACCATATTCAAATGCTTATCCTCATAGGCCTAAAAACATGCAACATGCACATGCAAAAGATAAACTTTCACTCTATTATCCACATTTACATCTACTAATTTAGAGGACACTTTTTATCCAAAGCAACTTAGAGAGCGGCAGAATATAAACGCCACAAGTCTTAGCCTTTGTTTTTTTCTTCAATCATATGCACTCAAAAATATGCACTCCCCCATTGTTTGGCAGACAACTAAATTTCTTTATATTAAATTCACGTAAATTTGTAACATTTTAGTAAAAGTTAACCTAATTGATTTGTGTTGGGATAACATGAAGGAATTGTCTGAAACCCAAAATTTTTTTTTTTTTTTTTTTTTAACAGTGTGGCGAGGAGAGAGTGTATCCTTCAGGTGGTTTGTCAAGTCCACTCACCAGCGAGGGAAAATATTTTTCCAGTAACATGGAGTGTTAATATGAAAGGGTCTGGTGCATTTTGAGAGGATATACTCACCTGTGTGGAGCACACATGGTTGTGACTAACTGAGCCTGGCTTCTCTCTAGGCTTTTATTTTCCTTCACTTTCATCAATTGGTGAAGTTTTGTTCCTTGCCACTGGCTTCCTTGGTTTGGGACTTGGGGAGATGTGCATCAGTGAATTTGTTCTTCAGGGTTTGGACTTTCAGCAGTGAAAATTAACCCACACTGAACTGAACTAAACTGATCTTCAACTCTGAAAACTAAACTGAAACTCTTTCAGTTAACTAGAACTTCTATGTTAAGCTGCTTTGAAAAAAAAAAGTACATTGCAAAAGCACTATGTACATAAGCACAAATTGAATTGAGTTATTGCACCTTCTCAACTATAATAACAACTGGACATTGCAGGCACTGCAATGTGATTACTGTAGCTGCGTACATTGCAATATCAGTGCTGAAGCTATATATTTTGCAGCCCTAGAAGAATCTGTGCAGTCCTCTTTCTGCCATTCCAATTGAACCAAAATTCAGCCTTACTAATGCAGCAAATTCTTTAATTCTGAACTTTGCACAACCTAGTTATGCAGCAATAAAAAAGGACACACTGATCCTTCAGGTAACAAGAGCACTAACTTGTCTTCAAACTTTGAAAGTTCAATGAACACATTTTATGCCCCCTCAGTGGGAAGCGATGTCAGTTCGCTGTGATTTAGAGCACTGTGCCCTTAATCGAGAATCATTGTACCACAGAAAATCCACACCTTCGCATTAATGCCTATGCAGGCACATTAAAAGAAGATGTTCAGCTCCCAGAGTTTGCAGGGTAAGAGCTTACACAGCTCGTACGTGGCCTAATTCTGTCTTCATCCTTTACAGGGAGTGCAGTATCAGCCTCCTACCAGTTCAGTGCCTCCTGCCCAGTAAACTTGCCTCTCCAGCTTAGAACCATGGCTGGCAAAGAAAAACGTTCACTTCTGGCTTTTAGAGCCGTCTGCCCTCTCTCTAATTCCCAACGTTCACTCAGCTCTTATATGACAAGACATGCTGACTAAACTGAACGGATGCAACTGTGAGTGGAAGTAAAAGCATAACAGAGGCAGAAGAAATAAATCAGTGGCCGTCCAGGTCTCTGCCAAGGGAGAGAATTCTCCAAGGGGAGCCAAAGTACGTTCAAGCTCACCTTGGAAAGTCTTTCAGATATTGAGGGTGAGGGTGTAAGTAAGAGGAGCCAGTAAATGCCATGGAAATGTCACCATGATAGCAGCCTGGCAGGAGAAGAACAGCCTTGAGATTTTCTCCTGTCATCTCACATCCATCCAAGAATAAGTGCTGATATAACACATACTGTCCGGCCAAATGAAAACATCTGCGGGAATTTGTTGAGAGCAAATTTTGGGTGTTTCTTTTGTAATCCTTCAGCATGACATAATTGCTCACAATCCATCAGTGAATTAAATATGTCTTCAAATTTATTTCTGTGACATTTTGCTTAAAGTTCGTAATAACTTAACAAATGGTAGATGATACAGTATATATTTGATATTAAGGAATCAATTGGTCAAGCAGCTGATAAAACACAGAATTAGAGATGTATATATATTTATAAATCTTTTCCCAGAAATGGGTTGCAGCTGGAAGAGCATCCGCTGCGAAAAAACGTGCTGGATAAGTTGTCGGTTCATTACGCTGTGGTGACCCCGGATTAATAAAGGGACTAAGCCGAAAAGAAAATGAATGAATGAATGAATATATAAATATTATCAGACATACTGTGAAAACATCCTTGCTCTGTTAAACATCATTTGAAAAATATTTAAAAAAGAAAAAAAAATTAAAGGAGGGTTTAATAATTCTGGCTTTAACTGTATATAATTTATGTTATTATATTTTCTTTCCCAAAAAGACAAACTAAAGGTTTGAAACAAGTAAAGTGTAAGTAAATTCATTTTTGGTTGAAATAGCCCTTGTGTGATTTAAAACAAACAAATAAAGTAAAAAAAAAAATTGATGTAGTTATTCATCTATTATTATTATTATTATTATTATTATTATTATTATTATTATTATTATTATTATTATTATATTTATTTATTTATTTATTTATTTATTTATTTTTACCAGAACAAATATGATTAATTCCAAGTTACAATATTAAAGCTAAATGTTAAAATCCTTTCTTCATTAGTCACCTGCTGTGGATGCTTTTTATGAACAATAAAGGAGTGCTCTAAAGCCAGCTGCGTTTGTTCTCAAGAGGAAATGTTTATGCGTATTTCATAAGACAGATTAACATTTGTCAAAGGCCACTTTTATTTCTTTTTTTTTTTTTAAGAACTAATGGAAAATGTTGTACTGTTAACCTGCTTAGGGAACACGTCTTTACCCTGAGCTGTACATGCTGAGCCTTTCACAAGACTACATTTAACGCAAATCCTGCAAATTACTGCCAGTCGTTTGATGCTAACAATTACCAGGCATAGCAAGACCTGTGTGAGAACAGAAGCCACCCCTTTACATTTCAAAGTTGAAATGCACAACACAGCAAATTGGAATAATGCTTTTCGGATTAGACAAATGGTGTTTGGGCCAAAGGCAGGGCATTTAAAAAGAGGGCTTTTAGCATGTCAGTGTCTGATGGAGAGGTCATAATATTGGCCGGTGAACTCAAGCCCACCTTTAGTTATATAATGGCATACTAATGTTTGCTGCAGTTACTCGGCCCATCACTCTGACTCCCCAGGAGGAGGAAGAAAGTGTATTATTCATGCAGCACGTTCTTCCATAGGAACTACACTAATAAGGGCCCAGTGGGCTGCGATGAATGTTCTCCAGCTGCATAGAAAATGTACATATCAAATCCATAATTGAACAAAGAATGGAGAGGCGAAACGCAAGGTGACGTATTAAAAGAAAGAGGTTCTGATCTAATGCAGCAAAGCATCATTCAGATTGTGTTTTAGCTTTTAAAATTGTCATCACACTTAAGTTTCACCTCTTATCTGCCAATTTTAGCTTTTAGCGCTTTGCTTGAGTCTGAAGGTACAGCACAATAAACTTATCCAGGCTATGTTCTTCTCAATGTGAAGTCAGAGTTCATACTGTGGAGAAAATCTTTAAATATACAGGCTGGCTGGTAGTGGTGGTATAATGGTGTGGGGAATATTTTCTTGGCACACTTTGGGCCCATTAGTACCAATTGAACATTGTGCCAATGCCACAGCCTCCCTGACTATTGTTGCTGACCATGTCCATCCCTTGACCATGTCCATGACCACAGTGTACCTATCTTCTGATGTTACATCCAGCAAGATAACGCAGCATGTCATAAAGCTCAAATCATCTCAGACTGTTTTCTTGACTGTTTTTCTTATGACACTGAGATCACTGTACTCAAACGGCCTCCACAGTTCCCAGAACTCAATCCAATAGAGCATCTGTGGAATGTGACTAAAGGGGTCGGTGAGTGCATATGTATTGGATATATGGATTGAATGCTTCTCTCTTTTGCTCTTAACTTTGCAACACAATGAAATACAAATAGCTTTTGATAATGACATTGTAATAGGTATGTGTGCATGGGAAAATAAATTTAGAATATAATAGTGCATTTGATCTTACTTAATCTGTATAATTACATCAACAATGTAGCATGCTATTAAGCTGACAGCCTGGGGGTCTTGACAGCATTTATCACACCAATATGTATACCAGTGAATCTTATGATGGCACGCACGCAAAGGAGCATTTCTATCCACATGATATCTATAATTTTGGTTTGAATCTTAAAAAAAAGGAAGGCCAAGTATGGTGATTAATGATCACTCACACGGAAGTTGTTTTGATCCCTTGAGGCATTCTTCATAACAGAAATTAAAATGTTTTTGGTGAAATTCATTCCATGCAACTTCATTGGTTTAACTATAATCACGTGTATTGTGTAACTCCAAAACCCTTTTATGAGAAAACAAACAAACAAACAATAATTAAAAAAAAAAACATACATTGTTTGTCCATGTCTTCAATATCAGATTAGGGTGCGCGTTTACTACAGAAAGCATCCCAGGTAGCAAAGAACTCTGACCCCGATTTGGCAAACATCTGGCACAGCAGGCATTCATCCAGTACTGGCATACAGCATGTGGGTCAAACATGGCCCTGGTTTGGCAGAGGTGGCACCATCCTCAAGGTGGCACACAATACTTGGGCCAGATGTGAAATATAGTATTTGACCCAGATGTTAATGATTGATATGTGGGCCATGTAAGTGTGGCCTATCTTGACTCACATTTAAAATACATTTTTATTGTTTTCAAATAAAGAAAAATAAAATTCTAACAATTAGGTGAAGAAAAAGCATGCCCATTGCATGCCTACTGCGCAACGATTCATGTGTTTATCCTTTTCAATGCAGTTGTGACACACCAACATATCTGTCCCAGTTCAGGCTTAGTTATAAGTTATATCCCTTATAATATAGTCCCGTATGTGGCCCTTGTCTGGAAGCCAGACTTGATTTAGTTGTGTATCGCAGTTCACTGCAGCACGTGGGCCAAGCAAAGGCTGATTGTGTGGGCCAGAGCTGGGCCAGAGATATTTCGTTATGTGGGATGGTGCTTGTGTGTTGCGCTGCTGACTTTAATGGCAATATATTACTGCCAGTAGTGAAATTCACCCTGATGACCTGAAGCAGGAAAGAAGATATACTGTAGGCAAACAAAGTTGAACCACTGAAGTTGCATGAAAAAAGTTTTTGGTTCCTTTTCTGGACTTTGAACATCTCTCTACTGTTGTTCCCTATGGAAGGACAGAGAGCTCTTAAATTTAATCTAAAATATCTTAAGTTTGTGTTCCAAAGATGAATACACGTCTCAAGGGGGGCAAAAGAACATGAGGATGAATAATAAATAATAATTCAAAGTTGGGGTGAACATCCCTTAACCCATCCAAGTGCACAATCACTAATTAATACAAATATTGTACCCACATAATTGGACCCTTAGAGGCCAGTTGGGGTTTTGATGCCTTGGTCTCACTTCAGTCATGGTATTAAGGGTGGAGGAGAGCACAGGTTATTCACTCCCTCAACTCCAATCTTTACAAGACTCCAGTCCCTGTCAGACAGACCTGACTCAAATCTGCAACCTTTGACAATCTAACCATCATGCCACATCATGTCTGCTTGAAATCAGTGTTGTAAATGCTGCTGGCTTCTACTGAAGTACACACAGGGGTCATTGTTCTAGCCTTTGTGGACGCTGAAAAAAAAAATCTAAAATAATGCCAGATTATATGTGAGCTTTTGAGCTGAAACTAATCAAAAATATCCCAAAACAACATCTAAACTTTATCCGCTCTGTGGATTTATTTCATTTTATTTATTTATTTTTCAGGTCAGATTGTAGCCAACAACCACATGCAGAAAATCATTTCAAGGTTCATGGGTAACACTTTATTTTGATGGTCCATTTAAGTATTAGCAGACTGTCTGCTTAATATCTGCTGTTACTCCTCCTTCAACAGATATTTAACTGACTATAAGAAACTTTGCAAGTACTGTATATGCCAACTTACATTAACTCTAACCCTAATCCCAAACTAACAGCCTACTTATAATCCAATGAGAATTAGTTGGCATTTAAAAGCGATGTAACTTTAATTCAACAAATGGACCATCAAAATTAAGTGTGACCAAATTATTTACATTTTCAGATTTTTTATGGATTCTTCAAGGGGTTCACAGACATTTATAGCTTTAACAAAGCCAACAAGATCAAATCCATTTAAGAGTCTTGTGGCTGAGGCTACAGTAAATAATTTACAATGTTAGGACACAATATGTGGCACCAGCTGACTTTTGTGTGAATCAAAGATAACTTTCTTTGGGAAGCTAAGAGATGCTGGTACAGTAAGTGTAAACTACACATACTTTACAGTAAAACTGGTAGCATCAGCAAAAAAAAAAAAGCACGGCTGCCTGACAAGTTAGTAGAGCTTATCTGCAATTCTAAACAGGCTTAAGAAACCACTTTGGATTCTAAACTAATACAAAATGGCAGTTTTTTTGGATAGGATATGACAGCTGCATTATATATTATATAAATACCTACAGAGTCCATATTAGGTGAATAAAATGGCCTACTTCTAGAAAAGTGAAAATGGGAAAACACTAAAAATGGCCATACAGGAACGTAAGAGCTGCAATGCGGTTGCAAGAATCTTTAGTATTTGATTGGGCTTGTTTACTGAACAAAAGCTACATTCACTGCAACTATTGCCATGTGCATTAGTTACAGTATATGCTATTTGCATAACATCCAGTCCATTGTTAATCATATAAATTCATGTATTGCTTAATGTTTACTAAATGTGATGCAAACCCCTGATTACGGAAGTACACAAAAAAATATATATATATTTTGGTTTTTATTAACTTTTTTTAAGTCAGCAGGTTCCATCGTAGTCATCATAAAGAAAGAATATTTATTTTAGTGAAATAAATCATAAATAATGTTATAATGTAAAGATAAACAATGTTAAGTTATCAATTTTGCTTTATTCTATTTAGTTATTAAACTCTATATATTTAAAAAGATTAAAGCTAAATTATGAATGTTATGTTGACCTATTGACCAAAATGTGGTACTGTGCAGAAGCAACATAACTCCCATTCATTCATTTTAATTAAGTGAGCTGTGTAAATTTTAAAACTTACTTTTTCTATTATCCAACACAACTCTTTTGGTTTTAATAGACAAACATAAGTGAAATGTTTAATTTCAACATTATTTGGACCAGCTAAAGTTTGTAAACCTTTTATTTATTTATTTTATTTTATTTTTGAGTGTACTATGATATACCTACCAGTGTCTGTAAAAAAAAAATGATTTTGTTGTTAATTTAATTAACTTCATGTCATCAAAAGTTAATGTGCAAGCATTATTTTTAAGAAATGATGCTGTAATCAAAACTGCACTGTTTTCACTGTAATCAAACCATACCCATCTCACAAGAAAAGATAGCTATTTTACATGTTGTCAAAAAGGAGGCTAATTTGTACAAATTCATATATAATTTTATTCCCACAAAATGCAATCTTCAAAAGAAGGCATGCCCCCAAACCCTTAGCAAATTGTACTTAAATATACAAATGTGATTGAATAAATTAATACTGATGGGTGGGATTTCTGTCTTCAAATCCATCTCATCAAGGATCAACATTTATATTTTTTCTAAATTTTTTAATATGATTTTTTAAAATCAGCATTTAATCTTTGAAATTATTTAAACTAATAAAAATAAGCATTACCTAATTTAAGAATGAATTTAGGAGTGCTCAGTTGATGTGCCTTTGTCTGTCAAAACTCTATTTTCAGTAGCCACCAAATAAAGTGAAAGGTCTGGAGACCTCTTGCCTGGAACTGCAGGTCCTGATGACTGAAAACAACTGTTCATATTGTTATTGCTATGAGTTAATGCTGTCTAAAGTGATTTCGTTTTTGTGCAAGACAGATGTTGTGTAGTATGCAAGATGCCACTTTGGATGTAGATTGTGATGGCTTTTAACCGGTTTTGATAAGACAATGAAGAGTACACTCAGCCTTAAGTAAGAAACAGATTGCACTTTGTGTGTCTGTTCTCTTCCTTTATGGACCATTTAACAGGTCTGGGGTCAGCTCTGAACAGCCTATAGTGGCTATCTGACGTTTGTATGCTTGAGATATTGAGATATCATGCAACATTTTACGTGGAAATGTTCTAAGTATAACGGATCAGGTTTAAACACCTATATGTATGACACAGTTAATGACATTTTATAAGAGTATAATTGTTGATGTTTTGTGATTGTGAGATCGGACTATGAACTCATTGAAGCTGAGTGTTGAAGCTGAGTTCTGCTGAAGAAACTGCAAGCTATCTTCAATAAACTGTATTTTGGATTGTCTCTGACTCCGGCTCTTCCTCATCTGACAGACTGCTCATTTGTGGGTTAAAACTGTATTTTATCCAGTAAAATACGAATTAGACAAAAAGTTATCATTTGCTGTGAGACTGCGTTGAAAGAAACAGCATCAGCTCATGTGTGAGTTTGTGCTTGTGCATAAGGAAACCTGTTGTGATTAAGTACTCATCTCATTAAAGTATTTAATCTAACCATGGTTATTATGAATGAATTTGCTGGGATTTGATTATAAGGTGCAAAGGAAAAGCATAGACTGCAGTACATTCACATTGTGTTGTCTTATGTTTGAAACTGTTTGCAATTGTGCATGCACTATTACTTTAGCTGTCAAAATTGCAATGTCTTGCAGGGGGTTGGGTGTGTGCTGATGGAGTCCCCTGGGATACTTGGATACCCTTGTTAGGTGGTGCCCTATGCAGAAGTGAGCTGCAGAATTGCTCATTTGCCAGCATTGACTAGATAAATCTGTCATGAATGGACAGGTATAAATGGAAGTACTTTTTTTGTTTGTCAGTTAGTTAGTTAGTTTGGTAAAGGTTTGTTAGATACAGCATCTTGTCCACTTCAGTTTAGGGGTAAATTGAGGCCAGATTTTATTTATTTATTTTTTTATATTTAGTTTTTATATTTTTCTATAGAATAAAATCATTAAGCTTACGAACTGTCCTTGTAAACCATATTTGCCATATACTCTACATAACAACAGTCTTAGGAATAACAAATAACAACTTGACTTCTAGTTGATCATTTGGTATCAGAAGGCTTATATAAAAGGCAAAGGCCTCTAAATTACACTAATTTTACCCAAATAAAATATGATTATGCCTTGATTTTTAATTATATAATTAGGACAGTAAGGCCTGACTGTGTTTAGACTAAAGTCTTGTCACCTAACAGTAATAATGTACAGTATAGAATAAGAAGTCATGGTTCAGTGCAAAAATAATTAACGTTGTGTATGACTCCCATGAGCTTGGAGGACTTCATCCATACATCTCTGCAATTACTCAAATAACTTATTAATAAAGTCATCTGGAATGGCAAAGAAAGTGTTCTTGCAGGACTCCCAGAGTTCATCTTGATTCTTTGAATTCATCTTCAATGCCTTCTCCTTCATCTTACCCCTGACATGCTCAATAATATAATATAATAATGTTTATATCTGGTGACTGGGCTGGCCAATCCTGAAGCACCTTGACCTTCTTTGCTTTCAGGAAATGTTATGTGGAGGCTGAAGTATGAGAAGAAGCGCTATCCTGCTGGAAAAATGTGCCCTCTCCTGGTTTGTAATGGAATGGGCAGCACAAATGTCTTGATACCTCAGGATGTTGATGTTGCCATCCACACTGAAGATCTCTCACATGCCCCCCATACTGAATGCAATCTTAAACCATGATTTTTCCTTCACCAAACTTGACTGATTTATGTGAGATTCTTGGGTCCATGAGGGCTCCAATAGGTCTTCTGCAGTATTTTTGATGATGAGGATGCAGTTCA
Source organism: Danio rerio (assembly GCF_052040795.2). NCBI lineage: Eukaryota > Metazoa > Chordata > Actinopteri > Cypriniformes > Danionidae > Danio > Danio rerio. The sequence continues at coordinate 48,696,724 of NC_141025.1, forward strand.
ACAGATGATTCATCTGAAAATTCTACCTTCTAACACTTTTATAAATGATCAACTAGATGGTTATTATTTGTTGCTCTTACAACTGGGATTGACGACAAGACTTTTGTCAGGTAGTGTATAACCATGTATGATTTTTTTTTGTGTGTTTGTGTGTGTTAATTTAAATTAGCCTGTATTTATTTGTGGCTTGAATACCCTAATGCAGAATATTCCTTAACATTTATAAAGGCAATACATATCATCACATTTAAGTCTCAAGAAATAAAACAACACAAGAATTACAGAAACTGTATATGGTGCCAGACTGCAACAGATGTGCATCTTGCTCACAATGTGAGAGGAACGCCCGTGAACATGAAGACTGGAGGGCTGAAGTGTTTTATAGAAAGTCTGGAAGCAGATAAAAGGAGGCAGGAGGGAAGAATTTGAGCATCTTCAAAGCAGAGATCAGTGAGCTTGAGATTGACTGCTGACCGGCTTGAGAGCGACTGCTGACCAGGCATGATGAGAGGAATCAATGGGTGTGATATCAAGGAGCCAAGAAGGTCGAGAGGAGGCAGAGAAAGCCAAATTTCCTTACAAAACCAAATTATGTCTATTTAAGAATGTATATTTACAGTGCAACATATGCAAATTATCACCAAAGGCATACAAACTGGTCAACAATGAGCAAGCAATCAGAATAGCAGCTTCTGAAAGGACACTAGGTGATGTATCACGAACAAGTGTTTTTTTTTTTTGTGTGTTTTTTTTTAGATGCTCTATGAGTCAACGTCACGGTGAGGAGACAGAAAAACGCATCAAGGACGACATGACATCAGAAGAGATCTAGAGAAGGTGTGAAGGAACAGGTAAGGGAAGAGCTCTGAAACAGACGTGTGAATTTCATGCAGGCAAGGTCACACATGCCCAAACTGACAACAGGAGAAGGAAGAGCAACAAAGAGAGATACAGGAGCCAAACGAGGGGAACACAACAATTACCATATCTAGATATATCCCACCTGCTGAAGTTGGATCCTCACCATCTGCTGCTATAGAGGGATATGAGGAAATTGGAGGGGAGGGAGGAAGAGAGAAAGAGAGAGAGGTGGTCAATCCTCTTTCATATAATCTCTCCAGTAACATCAACAGTATATGCAATTTAACAGGTGGTGGTTTGAGCCATGCTGAAAATATCATGAAATGTAAGTGTAGAAGAACTAAAACAGACATTTCCTTCCTTCCATTTTTGGCTGTGCACCCACAGTTAGTTTTTGGGACTGACAGCAGTGCTTTCTAGCAGGTGCGACTCTCTAATTGTTGTGTATGTAAACAACCGCAGAATGGATCAAATCTGTGTGAACACTTATTCAAAGTCATTCTCCATCTCTAATGGCTTTGCGTAATGACTGAAACCATAGTAACAGATATGAATAGTAAATATCAAAACTTGTTTTTTCGAATAGTCACCTGGAACTGGGTGCAAACATCTTGAGCGCATATATTCAGTTTAGAACAGTCTGAGTCATTATCAACACTGTCATTATACAGAGTCATATGTTTGCTTGAAATGTAAAAAGCACGGACTAAATCATTAAATATAGTCTTAAAATATGTTTAATGTATTTAGTTAGAGTAATCAATCAAACAAAAATAATGTAAATAATAAATGTTGATGAATGAATGAAGTATATAATTTATAGAGATCTAGAAATGCCATCACTGTTATGAACCTTGTACAGTTCTGTACGAAAGTCATTGTAATGGTTTGTCTGTATCCCTCCTGCATCCACTTATTAAAGTCAGAATGAACTGGAAGCTGCAACCGTTTTTTCTTTTTTTCATATTGTGACACTTCATAGAGAAATGGAATTTTAAATGGGAAAACAGTGGGCATGGCTTGTTTTTTTCTACTGCGAGCTGATTGGATGTAGTAAAGTAGGCATTTAATTAACAAAGATTAGGAAAATTGTTTGGGGAGAGTTATTACAACCTAACAGACACCCCCTCTTCACCATTTCTGTTTGTTATCATAGTGCTGTCAAAACTGACAGTTGGAGAGGTGTGGTGAAGTATGCTAACCCTGTCCAATACCTCAGATACCAATACCTTTTTGTCTTAATGACATGCACAAAAGAATTGTTTAAAGGCAAACTAGCAATGTGAGCTAACAAAATCGATAAGGTTCATTTCGATTAGTTGCCCCAGTTAATTCATTTTAGTGTTTCAATTCCTGCCCTGTTTTACTTGTTTTTAATGTGATTGTAACAAATGAGTGTGCCCGATGAACAACTGTCTAAGTCCAAATAAATAAAAATAAAAAAATAGATAACCATGTGACATTAATTGAATGTCAACTTTGTTTACAGAAACAGTTTGGGGATATTTTCACACAAGCACGAGTCTGTAATGTTAACATTAAAATACTGTCACACGGAGAAAAAAAAAAAAAAAAAAAAACATTTACATTTACAACGAAGTTTGGAGATGGAGATGGCTGTCATGTCTGCTTTCAGACATTAAAAGGCAAATCCTCTGCAAAAAAAGAGAGCCGACATGATAAATGGAAGGACAGAGAGTGGAAGGCTTTAAGCGTTGCTGAGAAACCATATTTGATTCATACAAAAACCAGGGAAAATTTCACCGAAGAGGTGAGTGACATGATCTCTCTCTCTCTCTCTCTCAGAATGCACTGAGGAGCGCTTAACACCACACAATCATATAACCTATCAAAATAAACCACATACCATATATACTGCCAGTCCTGTGTAAACTATGGCAAGCAGAGTTTATTTGTTTATATATGTATTTATATTGTGAGAAGCAGGAGCGTGAGAACAGTTTAAAGTAGTACGGTATATACAGAAGTGTGCTGCACCAGCTTTTCTAAATAAATGACATTTAGCTATGATGTATGTCCACATTGTATGTATTTATTGTTGTACTTATATTTTCTTATTTTAAATAATAATAATAATAATAATAATAATAATAATAATAATAATAATAATAATAATAATAATAATAATAATACTAATAATAAAAATAATAATAATAATAAACTTGCTGGTCACACTTTATTTTGATGGTCCGTTTGTAGAATTTAGACACATTGACTATTGAGAAATATAAATCACAATAACTTTTGATTTTAATACTGACACTGAAAAATAAGATCTCCTTAGACTTGAAAAGCTTTTGTTGTCCATCTTCAAGTAAAAAAAAAAAAAAAAAAAAAAAAATGTATATATATATATATATATATATATATATATATATATATATATATATATATATATATATATATATATATATATATATATATATATATAATGTTCACAATCCAAATGAAAAACATATATATCTTATTACACAAAATTTGTACTTGTTTGGTTTGGTTTATCTCAAGGCCTAAAATATTATACTGCAATCGTATCTGTTTATTGCCTTTGCCTTACTTAATTGTTACAAATCAACAAATATTTATAAAGGCAAAAAAAATCAGAATAACATGATTAATGACAATAATAAATATATTTTATTACAAATGCATCAAATGCATTGGACACTCTCTTTGCTCCTGTTCTTCTAGATCTGTGATCTCTTTTTGCTTCCATCTTTCATAAATAGAGACCTTGACAGGCCTTACATTACTGGCTGACAGCGGAAAAATAACCCGGGAAGCACATACCTATTTCATACGTTTATCACTGACATAACACTGTCAGCTGCCTTTCTGCACACATCAGCCAAACTCACTTTCAAAAAAAAAAAAAAAACTAAAACAATTTGTGACATCTGTAAAACTGCAGTAGTCAGAAAATAATACGGCTGTCGTTTCCTCTCACACCCATAACTCATTTTACTGTATTTTAGTTCTTCAGAATGAGCCGACACTGCAGCAGTGTGAATGTAGTCGCTGACCGTTCACATATAATCTTCTGAAGGTCAGGCTCTTTGGAATTAGGACAGTCTCATAGGGCAAGTTTTAATACAATATCTGAACGCTGTAGCTGTTACGTCTGACCCTGCTGGAGCCCAGGCTGTATTTATCATTCAGCAGCAGCAGCGCTCAGATTATCCGGCTGAGCATGCATGTGTTTGACTGTTAATCGCTGGCCTATGGGCCTTTAATGCAAGCATAAACCCAGTGTCTCCAACCATTATCATCCACCTCCATCAACTTGATCACACTACAGGAAGACTTTTCTCTTTTTCCACTCTATCTTCATCGGCTTGTGAAAGGAGCTGTTCTTAGGTTCTGATCGTATCTGGTCTGAGGTGAAGTTCTCCTCATTGACTGTGTGTGATAAACTGTTTGGGGTTTTGTGTTGCTGGTGGCAATTGGAGGTTAACACATTCTCTCTGAAGGAATCTTAGTGGTGTCTTTACAAGAGGCAATGTAGGATAAGCATCCGATGAAATAACTAGAGTCAAGGCACAGTATCACAAAGGCATTCCATGCTCAGAAATACATCTAGACTTTACTTCCCTGTTTACTCTACATGCTAATCAAAATCTCCAATCCAGAACAAGGTAAGTGATTATTACACTGCTGCCTGGAAGACTCCATTCTGGTTCTCTATTTGAATGGTCAGTCATAACATTACAAGTGATGTTATATTGAGATAACAACCGCTAAATAACACAGGCTTATCCTGGAACTTTGAATCACTCTTGACCCTTAGTGAATACGTTCAACTCCATATGCTTAAATCCACATTCTTATGCCTCTGCTTGTCTGTCACACCATGTTTTTATAAATGAATATGTAGGTAAGTTAGTATGCTTTATTCAGCATGTTTAACTACTTGACTGCTTGGTGTCATCTTGTGACTGGACAATGCACAAGTTATTGTACATTCCATCAGCTATTTTAGTTTCTGTCATCGTTGGGTTTCACTGAAGAGCTAATAAACTGTCATGGTTCAAAGTTTTGTATCTTATGTTTATGTTTTGTGGCAAGCAGCCATGTAAAATCAGGATAAAGTACACCCAGGATAGTTGTTTTTGTAGAATAAAGCCCTTCGTCCTAATAAAACAGCCTTCCACTTTAGGTTGGGCTGATTAGTTCTGCAATAACAAACCTCCTTGATGTTCTGTATCCCTATTATTAAATAAGCATACTGTACAACTCTGATTCATATTATCATTGTGATTATTACAAAACCTGCATTAATCAATATTTTATTCACAAATTGATTGGTTAATATCTGAGAAAAGGATATAGATTGAATATTAGCATGATTAATAATTTAAACCTCGATCAAATTACATGATTTTGTTATGATTTTAGAACGATTTCCTTGATGTAGGGTTTTGTGTAGAGTCATACATGACAAATGGGCGTTTAACTATATTAAAGTGTTTTAAGCAATTTTATCTGACAGATTGGCACAAATATGCAGACACCTCCACACAAACTTTTCTGAGTTCTCTCAGCCTCCGACCAAGTTTGTTCTTCTGATGTAATCTAGAAACAGATTTAGTCTTGCTATTACATTGTAACAGCTTCTCCCACTTATTGAAATTACTTGATTTTGTATTTAATATAAGTTTTTTTGAAAATGTAAATATTTTACTTTAATTTTATTTAGGCTACATTTTATTTTATTTAACAAACAAGTGTGCACTTTGGCGCTGAAGCATATAGCGGACTGAAGCACTTACCCTCAGATGGTATTCGTTATTCTTGTTCATCTAGTAGATAACTGACCAACAAAAATATATGAAAATTAAGATACAAATTAAACCAAAAAACAAAAAAAAATGTTTCAAAAAGATATATTTTTTGCCAAAGAAAAATATTCAAATTATGATCTTTTTGCTTGTGCTGTCCACTACTCAAATGCGGTGGATGATTTATTTTGCTTTGTGGAAAATAAGCATTTAATTAATGCTCCACTGTAATTTTTGTATCACAAACCTCTGTTTTATATTTGCAATTTTTTAATATGTCATTATTTTGTATTGAGGATCTGATTTTTCCCTGGTTCTGATGTTTGTTTGTTTTTTCATTTTCTCCTCACTCACAGCAAGTTCAGGTGAGGGAGTGTTTAACCCTCTACTGCAGGGCGTAACCATATAGTGACATGATACTTGTGTTCATTTCCCTGCCACTGTTTCTTTAAGACCAACATATATATATATATATATATATATATATATATATATATATATATATATATATATATATATATATATATATATATATATATTTTTTTTTTTTTTTTTTTTTTTGGAAAGAGAAGACCTTAGAGTAGCCAATGATGTGCTTTGGTTAAGTCACATGACATCCAGTGTTTTTCAGCGCAATTTCTGACAGACTGGCTTTTTTGTGAGTAGTTGCTAAATGCAAATGTAAACGTCAATAAAAACAAAGGATCAAATTATTTTAGATCCACAAAAAAATCTGAAACATCACTTCCAGTAATTTATGATGACATATTTACAACTCATTTTTTTTTTTTAATCAAATTAGTTTTTTGTAAATCGACAAAATGTGTGTGATTTTTCCTTGGTGCTGATTTTTTATATTTTTTTCTCCTTACAGCAAGTTCAGGCAAGGGAGTGTTTAATAAGAAACCCATGGCTGGATAATATACATTTAGATTTAAAAGAAAATATTTTAATATTCAAAAGAAAATATACGCTTGATCCTATCAGTGTCGTAAAGAATGCCCTTAAATAATGAAACTGTCATCAAGCATGCGTGTTTATTGAGATTAAAATAAGGTTAGAAAAATTTTAATTTAGATAAGAAATATTGTTTAGCAACACTTGTGACTACTTTGGGAAATAACACTCATCTTAGATGTCACAGAATGACTGATCGTGAAGAACCACAAAGTTATTTCTATAAATAAAGTGGTATACTTTACTGCACAGTACATTTCTAAATATTTATGCAACATTAAATGAAGCAATCCTACACTATAGTCTTATGCAAAATAAGGGACAAAATATTATATTTGCTAAAACATATCAATTGTAACGGTAAGTGCCACTGGAGATGCACATAGTTTTCAAACCAAACAGTCACATTTATTGAACAATAAGCAGGATATGAGCAGATATGGCTGCAGATGCAGGCAGATAAGATTGCGATGATGAGGACAAACACAGGAAATTGATACAAATGTCTCTTTTTACCAGAGTCTTTGATGCTGAGAATGGTTTGCTTTCTAGGAGCTGGGAACAGACAACAGGTAAGCACACAGACTCCGGAGATGATGTTGCACACAGGGAAAACACTGAGTGCAGGACCCAGGTGAGAAGCCCAGGGGTCTGATATGCATAGGTGAGACCAGACAGTGTGCTAGTGGGAACTGTCTGCTTTTAAAGGAATGTAATTAGGGTAATGCTGGTCAGGTGTGTGTATGTGTTTGTGTGTGTGTGTGTGTGTGTGTGTGTGTGTGTGTGTGTGTGTGTGTGTGTGTGTGTGTGTGTGTGTGTGTGTGTGTGTGTGTGTGTGTGTGTGTGTGTGTGTGTGTGTGTGTGTGTGTGTGATTAGTATTTAAGGGACTATGACAACTAAATGGTTCTTTCTCAATATGCTTTCTTAGGTGATCTTGCGTCCTTGTGTTCTCATGTAATGTCATCATCAACTGCCAAAATTCAGTTCCAAAACTCAAGACCACATAAATGGAGGATGCCTTAAAGTTCCCAGATGTGTTCTTGATATCAAGGATGCGTAGATGCAGACTTGAGCACCGAACATGCTATAGAAGTCATTGCAACTGAATAAAGGAGGTGGAAAGCACAACATTTTATATAGATCTATTATTAAAGTTCAGAGATATAACTTATTTATATCAGGAGTTTCCCCTAAATGAGACGGTGAAAGTAAACATTCACAATTAAATTCTTAATAAAGGCACAAATACATTAAGGGTGTTTATTTGATGAAATTCGTATTTAAATAATTTTTATTTCTATTGTGCAACACATATTTGTAGGGTCTTTTTGAATAGTTTATAGTGTGAAAAGGGGAAAAGCCATAAATCGTTGTATGAATGCGGTATAGTTTAAACAATTTTCCATTAAAAACGCATGAAGGTCATGTGACCATGAAGAACAAAGCATCTCATTATTCACAGGATGCGTTCTGTGTTCTTGTGGTTTCCTGAGTTCGTTCTACCGAGGTAACTTGGAAGAATGGTCTCCACAAGAAGACAAGTCTATTCTAAGCATTCTTGGAATTGAGAAACAGCCATTGGCTGGTGACTAAGTTGGCTCAGTGGAAGAGCCAGGTGTGATTTTTGCTTTTTAAAATTTTATTTCCTTTTATAATATTAATGCAGTACCAGGTGCCTGTCACCGAAATGTTCTAAAAATGTTGGCCAGGGTGAAGATTTTTTTAGAAACTCTAGTAAAATATTTTATTATTATTATTATTATTATTATTTTATTTTTTTGTCTCCTGAACTTCTTTTTTTTTTATTGCGCAATACAGCTTTATTCAAAGGCTTTTATTACAGCCTGTTCATTCGGCATGCCCTTCAACAACATTTTTGCATTTTCATGTGGACAGAGGTTTATTTTTACATAGATTACATAGATGTATTAATTTTCTATGAAGGTGGAAAAAACTGTTGAACATGGCCTGCAACATTGATGAAACCAACTGCTGCGCAAGAAAAAGAAAGAACGCACTTAAGAAAATAAATGAATGAATAAACACATTATTTTTAGATGTAGTCATTAATCAATTCATTAATTTATTATTATTATTATTATTATTATTATTATTATTATTATTATTATTATTATTATTATTATTATTATTATTATTATTATTATTGTCAAACTGCTGGGGTGCAGATACATGATTTGTGAGCCACAGCTATTCACAAACAATGTGGGTGGGTTGACGTGAGTAGTCTATTAAAAAAGACCAGTTCCAGTTCATTCCTATTCTATGTGTGCTCCCTTTTAAAAAATTACAAGACAATAATAAATAGCATATTTATAGAAGAAGAAAAGTATCACTTTGCTATTAAACTTCATTTGGTATTTTCCTACAGAGATGGCAGCATGCAGCACGTCAAAGCAACAATAATCCATGTAAACAAACAGAAGACAAGAAAAGAGAGAGAGAGAGAGAGAGAGAGAGAGAGAGAGAGAGAGAGAGAAAGAGAGAGAGAAAGAGAGAGAGAGAGAGAGAGAGAGAGAGAGAGAGAGAGAGAGATGTGAACCCAGCAACAACACAGCTACTCGGGTGACTGCCAATGTCTGCTCCACTCCAACATCCATAAGAGTCATTATCTGAGCCAAGACAGAAGTTTAACTACAAAGACATGCACAGACACAGGCTTCTGTGTGCCAAACACAGCCTTTCCTGGCAAGCATAAACACACATGCATAACCACACCAAAAAAAGGCCTTTACATTAATAAAACAATCCAAGATACACACGCTACTTAAAAATACACCACAGACATAAAAACAGCTGTGTTGTGTTTTAAAGAGCTGCATGAAACGCACAGCTCTTGACTCCATCCATTGTGAACCGTATCTTGTTGTGTTTTGCTCTTCTATCTTTCTCAAAATGACAGCTCACAGACATGAAAGGGCCAGTCCCAATGCTACATCTTCCCACTTTCTTGCTCCCCTTCTTTCTGCTGGGTCTGGTTTCTAGAAGCATCTTTGAGTCTTCTGTTATCTGCTCTCTGAAACGTACTGCTGCACACTGGGGATTTGGCCTGGAGCCCCAAACATGAAAAAGAGAGGTTGTGGAGTTGTGTATCAGAGGGTGAGAGTCAGTGTGTGTGTGTGTGTGTGTGTGTGTATTTGTGTGTGTGTGTGTGTGTGTGTGTGTGTGATTGGTAAGAAAAAACAAAACTAAAATTATGTACCACAAAATGTGCCCTCTCTCAGCACGACACTAAGAAGAATGTTGGGTAAATGGCTACTGAAGCATAATGAACCAAACCACACTGTCCTTCACATGCAACTTATCTTAAGGAACTAATAAAATTACCCCAGCGTTTCTGCCATGTACAGGAATTCCATTGTAAGTTTTTGTTGATTTTTTTCATTAATATGTATTTATATGTATTGTTGCAAATTGGATATATTTTCTGAATCATCTTCTTAAAAGTTTAAAAGAACAACATTTATTTAAAATTGAATCTTGTGTGTGCTCATAATGTGTGTTATGATCAATTTACTGTGCCATCGCTGACAAGAAGTACAGTATTACTTACTTCCAGCTCTGTTTATATCTAAAATGATATTTAGCTGCACCATGTTGTTGTTTTGTAACATCTAATTTTTACGAGATGGGTCGTTAGCCCAATCCTCAACCCCCAACCTGAGCACCAGGACATATACACATACACCACGGACAACTTAGCTTACCCAATTCACTTGTGCATGTCTTTGGATTTGTGGGGGAAACCAGAGCACCCAGAGGAAACCCACGCCAACACGAGGAGAACATGCCCGCACAGTAATGCCAACTGACCCACCCAGGGCTTGAACCAGCAAGTTTCTTGCTGTGAGGTGACAGTGCTACCCACTGCATCACTGTGCCACCCGACTAGAAGTATTTCTTCAAAAATTAAAACTTTTGAATAGTTGAATACCATGGATTTTTTATTTATTTTTTTATACAAGGAACATTCTACCAGAAACTGACCTTTAAGCTTGTCCTCCTCAAAAAAAAAAAAAAAAAAAAAAAAAAAATATATATATATATATTTATATATATATATATATATATATATATATATATATATATATATATATATATATATATATATATATAATCTCTAATTATTCTATTTTTTTTCTTTTGTTCTATCATTTAATTGTATGATTTTATGCTCGTCTTTGTAAATATATCGTCTTTGTATATATATAATCACAAATATATATATATATATATATATATATATATATATATATATATATGTAGTTTGTCATGTGACCTTATAGTTCATATATGCACTTACAACAGAAATTGTGATGTCCAGCTCCATACACACACACACACACACACACGCACACGCACACGCACACACACACGCACACACACACGCACACGCACACGCGCACACACACACACACACACACACACACACACACACACACACACACACACACACACAATAAATAAAAACTACAGAAAATTTGTAGAATCAAGTAATCGAAACCCACCCATAGAGACAATTGTGGTAAAGCACAACAACATTATTTTTTTTAGCACAAGTCAAAGTTTTACAGTTGGTTCAGATCAATAAATGTGGAGTTCATTGGTGATACTGCTATTTTTTACTAGTGAGTTTTGACTTTGTTCCACTGCTGATATTTCACCATGTACCATCAATTATTGCACAATAAAGTGAGGATTTTGTTTTCCCAACCAGTGTGTTGTTGATTTATTTTTATTTTTCATTGCCATGCAATAAAATGGCCATCCATTTAAGCTTAAGCTTAGATCAAATGCCTAGAGCTATGGCAGTTGCACAAATGGGTGAGAGAGCACATAAAGCTGGTTTGAAAACCAGTGTAGACACTGAATAAAAGAATTCTGCAAATGATTGGATGTTGAGCATTTATTGTTGGTGTGTCTGAACAGAGAATGTTCTGATAAAAGCCACAGTAACTACAAAAAACTCCAAGCTATATGGAACTGCAGAAAAAAAAGTGACTCAATAATAAGACTAATAATTGATTAAAGTCATGAGCATGGTCAGTAGATTATGTTTCTGGTGTAGAACCGTACTTTATCTTAAAGTCGTACATGCAGAGGACAAGTTTAAGGCCAAAGGGAGAAAAACAAACCTAAACAAAAAAGCATTGTTGTTGTCAGCACCATCTTCCGTGCAGACATTAGCTGGCTGCAGGCTATCAATCATTGCATGTTCAGTGTAAAAGCACTGTTTGTCAGCAATTTCCCTCACTTTATCATGTCATTCTGTGTAAAAAGGCCTTTTAGTCCTTAAGATTTTGTAAATATAGTTCAGCACATCCCTATACAGCACCACAGCATCACTAACTGATACCATCTCAGTCTATTTTTATTTTATTTTAGCATTGTAGCACAATGGAGAAACTGCTATCCTATGGGGTGCAAAAACACTGATATGAATCAACGGATGGAGGATCTTCTTTTCCATCTAGGTGAAGAATTAGACGCATCTTTTCCCGAAGCAGCTTCCACAGCATCTGAGCCAAACGGTGGCACCACACATCTCAAACACAGACTCGATAAACTGATTACAGGAAGACAGAGACAGCAGCCCGACGTCACAGACTCATTCAATTAGTGCTGGAACTGATGTGTAGTATCTGTTCCGCCCAGTCCTCCTGACACTTTGATTAATTCTTTGTCACTGTGGAAAGATACATAAAAGCTAATTCTTTATTTTAATTCAGCTAAATTGAATGGCTGATAAACAGCACTCATTCTGCAATCGACAACTGACGATCAGCTTTTTACAAAGCACGTCATAGATCCCTTGGGTCTAAAAGAGAATTTAAAATATTAGCTATTATATAATTGCTGTGAAATGAGAATAAGTCAGAATGGATGTTAGTAGCCGTCATCATATCATTTCCAGACATGTTACTGTAGAGAGGAACTTTACAAAGCAGAGCAAAACTTCATTTGAAGATCAAAGAGAACATACTGTATCTTTAACATGGATGCAGATTTATGAAAACTTCATAACACAGAAATAATACAAATTAAACACTAAATAGAAAGGTGTCATAGTGGTGCAGTGGATAGCATGATCGCCTTACAGCAAGAAGGTCACTGGTTCGAACCTCAGCTGGGTCAGTTGGCATTTCTATGTGGAGTTTGCATGCTCTCCCCATATTGGCGTGGGTTTCTTCCGGGTGCTCTGGTTTCCCCCACAAGTTTAAAGACATACACTATAGATAAATTGGGTAAGCTAAATTGTCCGTAAGCTTAATTGTTATCATGAATCTTAAATTGATGTAAACTCATTCATTCATTTTCTTTTCAGCTTAGTCCCTGTATTAATCTGGGGTTGCCATAGTAGAATGAACCGTCAACATATACAGCACATATTTTATGCAGCGGATGCCCTTCCAGCTGCAACCCGTCTCTGGGAAACAGCCATACACACTCACTCACACTCAGCCACTGAGTGCTATATACTTTATATAGCTTTCATTGTTTTGTTCTGGTGTTCATAAAAAAAAAAGTTCTCATCTAAAAAAAAAAAAAAAAAGGTCTTTCCTAAATGATCACACTTTCAAAATGTTAATTTCAGCAAAGTAAGTTAGAAAGCCACAGGCAAATAGCAATGCCACGGATGATTTTATCAGTTCAAAAGCCCGTTTTCTAAAGTGAATGTGTGCCAGTGCTGGGTATCTAATATTTCAAATCAGTAATGTATACAGACAGTTAATTACAGCTTTTTAAAAGGAGCTCCATGAGTCATAGGGTTACAGTATAATACACGGTCAGTGACAGACAAACCCAGCCATCATTCATTACAAAGCAGTTCATTTAAAAACTTCTCAAAAAAAAAAAAGAAAAAGATTACACTACTTTCAATTAGCCTTGTCAGAAGAACTTTAAGACCATACTGACCTTGTGGGGCTGGGCTTTTCACTAGGCCAGGTCTGGCAAATCAATCATTTTATTTAATGCCTTAACACTGAATTTGAATAAAATATCTTGACAAAAGTAAATTCAAAGTGTTACCTAAAAGCAAATATTTATTTTTTTTTTTTACAAGCATCACAAGTTTCCGCAACACAACTTGGCACCTTTTTGATCCTGTTTTAAATGTTTGTGCCTAAATATATTTATACAGTAATATAATAATAATAATAATAATAATAATAATAATAATAATAATAATAATAATAATAATAATACATTAGTTTTTTTACCCAGACATTTAACAAAAATATATTTTAGAGCATTAATCACGATACCGTAAAACCGTGAAACTGATATTTTGGAAAGTTAAAAATAAATGTTAAAATGTTTACAATAACAATGCATTTCACAAAATATTATGAATATTTTTTATTAGTATTAGTTTGTTTATTAGTTTTATCTCAATGTGTTACATACATGTATTTTGAACCAAAAAAATATATTTAAAAACAACATTTTTAAAACGAATTTCATTAAATATTTTTGAAGTCCAAAAATGAATTAAAAACATATACTGTGCATTTAAATGTCCTCAATAAAGTTTATTTTTTGTTTATTTTTATTACACATTTATTTAATAATTTAAAATTCTTGATAGGGCGACACGGTGGCACAGTGGTTAGCACTGTCGCCTTACAGCGAAAAGGTCTTGCAGCTAGAAGGGCATCTGCTGTGTAAAACATATGCTGGATAAGTTGACTGTTCATTCTGCTGTGGTGACCCCTGCTGAATAAAGGGACTAAGCTGAAGGAAAATAAAATAATGAACAAATAAAATATATTTGAAAAAACTTTTTCTCAGCAGAAAAAAAATAAATAAAAATAAATAAATAAATAAACATATTTCAAATATTCCAGATCTCAAACTCAATTGCTGACTTATCTAAAACCGAATATATCTAAAGATATCATATAATTTGGTTATTTTTAACTATTTGTTATTGTTGAAAATGTATATTTGTTCTCCAGCCAGTCAGTTTTGAAGGAATTTTTAGCCAAAGCATCAGCATCAGACTAATATGCTTCAAAAGCACAGCGTTGTGCTTACATTTGTTTCTCACTCTAACATGCTGCTTCTAGTCAAAGCAGTAAATTATGATAAATGCTCTGAAAAACTTCTGTAAAACTAGATTCCTTCAAAGGAATTCTCCTACTGTAAACGGTATGTGGCATTATACGTTGCCTCTGTAAAGTGTGCATGTGTGCGCTCATGTGTGCACGTGTGTTTGTGTGTGAGCATGTTAGTCTGGTTTTGTTTTTCTCGAGTTGCTTCTCAACATGTGTTCGGCTCTTCTGAGTTTAAAGGAGTGTCCACTCCTCCAACAGCGATTTATGGAATGGAAAAGAGCCGATCAGATTACCCACAAACCCTTTTCATCTCCCCATAATCCTGTTTGTCACCCATGCCAGCTCATTTTAGAGGGAAATGAATCAAAAATGCATTTTTGTATTTTTTTTCCAAACAAATGTCAGATGCTTGGCATCGTAATCCAACTAAAACACACAATATCAGTGAGTGATCCACCCAAAAACTTGATCTGACATTCAAAAGAATGGCAGAGCAAAAGGTCTTAAATGAAGCAAACATCATCGCCAAAACAAACAAACACAGACATCAAGACTCCACAACACAATTACACAGCCAATTAAATTATTATCTACATCACTTTTTATCACTATTTAAGTTTAATTTAATTTAATTGTATTTTATTTTATTTTATATAAAAAAAGAAGAAGAAATTCCTATGGAAAAAGTGTTCTCTTTGAGTCCAAATTTAGAAAAGGCATGAATAAATGAAACATGATGATGGTTTATTACAGAACTGTCCCTATTCATGTAGATAATCCTGGCCAGGGGTGATAAAGCTAAGCCATGGGGTGAGGATTGACTTAATCTTACTGAAATCCTGGAGAAAGTAATATTTAAATATAATATAGGAGGTATGCAATGCACAGGAATGATACCACCCTAAATGTGCATGCTAAAGATAGTGAGACACAAAGGTTTTAGGAAACACTCATGGATCATTATTGGTTACAGTCCATTGGAATTCATATGTGTAAAAATACAATATGTGAATTCACACAAAAAAAGCAATTTATGCATTTGCTACTTTCAAACAGTTTGAAGCCTTTTAGTCACCTTTTAGTCTTTTTACTAGGGATGTCCAGATCCAATCACATGATCGAAAATCAGGCCCAATCACGCAGTTTCAGACTAGATTGGAATCAGACATTACCTCCCGATCAGGACTCGAATATATACAGTACAGGGTTAAAAAAGAATACCACAACTTTGAAAATCAGTATTTAATATAAAAAAAATAAATAAATAAATAAATTTAAAAAAAAAACTTGGTGGAACCCTGGATAATTAATCAATGTGAAGAGTACTTAAAGTTTTTTTTTTTTTTTTGTCAGTAGAAAACAAGTTCATAGATGTTCAATATGACCCTCTCCAGACACTCAAGTGACATCAACCCGAAAGTTGTGGTATTCTTTTTTTTAATCACCCTGTATATACAGTACTCATTAGTTTTAAAACATCTATAGTTGGCACAGAGTTAGACCTTGCCTTAAAAAGAAACTGAAACAACAATGCATGCGGCATAACATTACATTGGTACAGAGACACCATTGGTTAAAATCCGGCAAAGTTGAACAAGGAAGCTGTTTGAAGCAGAAAGGACGAGTATTTCTGCGGTTTGGAGGTATAAAGTTGATGACGATATGAGATAATATCCGGGTATTTCAATGTGAAGTGCTATTTGTTTTTATATTATTATTATTTTTTATATACTTACTGTTGCACTGAAGTCCAAAATTGAAGAATTGATGTTATTTATTACTTGATTGTTCAAGCTACTGTACCTCACAGAAGTGCTTTGTTTGTTAACAAAGTTGTTAAATGTTAAAATAAGGTAATTTAAATAAAACAAAGAACATTTTGGATATGTTTCTTCGCTCTTCTTTATTCCTTTTTTTATGTATTATAGAAGTATTGGGTCGGGTTTCAGTATTGGTAGATATTCAAGACTCGAGGGCAAAAAAACCTGATCGGGACATCTCTACCTTTTACACCATTCGTTCTTCAAGCTGAAAATCTAGTGTGTATTGAAAGATCCAGCATAAGCCAGCTATAAAAGCCTGTAGTTATGGCTGATGCTCACGTAGTAGAACAAATAGGTTATATAAATTCCAGGTGTGTCAGATAATTCAGGAGGGAAGCTAGATGGAAGCCTGAGCAGGGTTTAGGTTAAGTGAGGATTTTAGTGGAATATGAAGGAGAGCTGCAGTCTTGTATCATCATATATATATCAAACTAAATGTACTTGAAGCGTACTTGAAACTCAAATAACACTTGAGATGTAAAACCCATGAGTTGAGATATATATATATTTGCATGAAATAAATAAATAAATTTAATTCTTAAGGGTGAACTCAGTTTATCTTATACTGTAGAACAGAAGTGATCCATGATCTTACAAAAGATACTGTTTCAAATAAATGCTGTTCTATTAATCAATGGATGTAGGCTTATGATGGTTTACGCAACAATGTTACAGTCTGTGTGAACTGGTAATGTAAAATACTGTGTGTCATTTATTTAACTTTTTTCATGAACTAGAATGCAATGTAGTGAGAAATTGAGTGGTCCTTATCCAATTATTTCAAAGAATGGTTATTTCAGTAACATTACTACTAACCCTAACCCCAACCTAACAATCCACTTATAATCTAATGAGAATTAGTTGGCATGTAGATGCAATGTAACTAAATTCAACTAACAGACCATCAAAATAAAGTGTGACCGTAATTTCTTATACATTGTGCAAGCGCTGAATTCAGTTCACTTTCATAGTGCATTGCTGTCAAATACACACTTGTGAGTCAGAATGCTTGTCTTGATATTTATTTGTTCTCATAAATACTGTTTTGTCTGAAATGAAAGCAAACAGTTTGAAAGACATTCTCCATGCATTAGACACTACAACTACTGAAACATTCCTTTTAACCGCAATTCAATAATGCTGTGGAAAAAAAGCCCACATATCTATAACATATAATGTATATAATACCATGACTTTTCTAAAATATGTGTGTTATTCTTTCTAAGATTGGTATTTTATTAAAACTACAAAACACAAAAATACGAGTATTTTTAACTTTAAATATCATAGGGGTTAACATTACTGCATACATTTCAGTGTCTGCTACTTTTCCCTGTGATTTTGAACATTCGTGTATTTGCTTCTAACTTCGTGCTAACGTAAACATGACTTTACTTCAGTTATGTATTTCTAAATTGCATATTCAGTATACCGCAAAAAGTAAAAGCTATATATATATATATATATATATATATATATATATATATATATATATATATATATATATATATATATATATATATATATATACATACCTACAAACTATATTTAAAGTATTTGGAAATAAATTTTTCTCCTGTAGAAACAAATCATAAGGACAATAGATAATGAAGTAGTAAGCATTTCTCCCAAAGAAAAGCCAGTCTATACAAAATGCAAGCAGGCGTCTGTCCAAAGACACGCGAACAAAATGGTGGCGGTTGGCCTCGCCTACTGGCAGCTTCTTTTGGGTTCTTCAGAAACCTATGGGTGACGTCACAGGTACTATGTTCATATCTTTTACAGTCTATAGCCAAAAGTCGTAGAATTTTTTAACAGCAGAGGAAGAAAAAAAACCCTAAATAATGTTGTTTTTTTTATCTTTTTCTAAAATAACCCCAACATTAGACAAAAATAATAATTTTCTACTTTCATATTTACATGTAGCCTGTACACGTTCAAGGTTGTCCTTTAGGTGAGTTTTGAGCTATAAAACTATTTTTACAATACAAAAACTACTGGGACACACTCCAACACACAAAAAAATCAGGTGCTTTTACTTTATGAATACCATCTTGCCAAAATATTTTACACTAATGCAGGTACTTTTATCATGAGAAAACCCTTTACTTGAGTCAAAAATGAGTGTCCCCCTCAGATTAAACAATAATGAAATACTTCACACTGATGAGGGAAACCTAGACATTCATAGATTTTGAGATAAAGTTGAGGTTGTTTCTTCATAAAAAAAAAAAATAAATAAAAAAAAATAAATAAATAAAAAACTAGATTTGAAGATAGTAATTAAATGTTGCTGCTTTATTTTAGAGGTTTAGTGATGACAGGTCTTTTTTGACCCGGATGACGAATGGTGTATGCAGAATTCTAAGACAGCAGGGGAGATAAGGCAGTTAATTAGTCATAAAGAACTGTTGTTTTATAGACAACACTTTATTTATCAACTTGAAGGCTTTCAGGGCTGGAGAGATGCGCTAATGAACCTGTAGCCATTCTTTGTAAGTAAAACATGTAATTATTCCCATCAAAATTGCAGAATCACGACTTGATGAATCTGGAAACCCGAAGCAGTTTCCAAGTAGTCTCCTCAGAGCATTCATCACTTGACAAAGTTAATTACTAAATGATCATACTTTAAATGAGCGGATGGCGGCGGTGTGAAAGCAGCATGCAGTGTTGAGTGCAGCGTGAGTCACAGACGCAGCATCCACATCTCTCTTCCAACAGATCGTGACAAGGTCAGAGCAGATTTGGGTAATGGATCTAATCTGCATTTAGCACAGTGGCATTCCGAGTGACGGGCCTGTCACCTCCCACTAAACAGCCGCTTCAGGGGGTGAATTCAGTCTCTGGGAGTCTTTGTCTAATGCACACACAGACATGGAGCACTATCGCTTAAGACCTCCTGCAGCTGGTTGAATGTTTTGTTAAAATGACTGTCTGCTTGATTATATGCTACTGATAAGCATATACTTTCAATACAAATTTACATTATGTACATTCAAATGTGAACGTGTGTACTTGCTTGTCTACCCAGTGGAAACGGGGACAGTGTTTGGAAAACCTGTTTAAAAAAAAAAAAAAAAACAGCCATTCCTATTGCGATTTATATAAGCAATTTGCAGAAATTACACATTCCCCTAAATATTAGGAAATTATTCATCTTTTAATGTATTAGTCCGATCAGTGAAACTCTGATATGCAGATTCTCAAGTTTTGCTCCAATCCAATGTTGTTACCGTACACACTTACACACACCAATGCTTCTCTGAACTCCTTACAGCACAGCAAAAATACACATAACATTTCGAATGCTCTCAGGCTTTTATACTAAATAATGATTTACCATTGGTGAACAAAACTTTAGTCCAGTCAAAAATAAAAAGAGTGTTATCACCTGAGCTTTTTGCCTATCCAAGTTTTTAATAACAACAAATAATAATTTGACTTCTAGTTGATCATTTGGTATCAGAAGTGGCTTATATAAAAGGCAAAGGTCTCTAGATTACGCTTATTTTACCAAAATAAAATATGATTATGCCTTGATTTTTAATTATTTAATTAGGACAGTAAGGTCTGCCTTTGCTTAGACAAAAGTCTTATCACTTACAAAATTTTGTACAGTATAGAATATAAAGTCATGCTGCAGTAGAGAAAGAATTAATATTGTGTATGACTCCCATTAGCTAGGAGGACTGCATCCATACATCTCTGCAATGACTCTAATAACTTATTATAAAGTCATCTGGAATGACAAAGAAAGCATTCTAGAAGGACAGCCAGAGTTCATCAAGATACAATGCCTCCTCTTTTATCTTACCCCAAACATTCTCACTAACGTTTGTGTCTGGTGATTGGGCTGGTCAATCTTGAGCACCTTGACCTTCTTTGCTTTCAGGAACTTGATGTGGAGGCTGAAGTATGAAAAGGAGCGCTATCCTGGTGAAGAATTTGCCCTCTCCTGGTTTGAAATGAAGTGGGAAGCACAAATGTCTTGATCCCTCAGGTTGTGAGATCTCTCACACACCCCTATACTGAATGTAACCCCAAACCATAATTTTTCCTTCACCAAACTGATTTAAATGAGAACCTTGGGTTCATGTGGGTTCCAATAGGTCTTCTGCAGTATTTGTGAATATTGGGATGCAGTTCAACAGACAATTCATTGGAAAAATCAACCTTCTGCTACTTTTCCAAATGATCAACTAGAAGTACAGATTACAACTGGGATCCTTGACAAGACTTTTGTCTGGTATTGTATGCGTTCATAAAACTGGAGGTTTTCTGACATGATTTGATTTGCCTGGTGGCCAATCTTTATAAGTTTCCCGTTCCACTAGTAAGAGCATAGTGTGAAGGATTAATTAGCAGAGTCATAATACAGTTTTGCAATCCACACAACATTATGGGTAACATATCAAAGTTAAAAAAAGTACAAATTGAGACCCAATTTACTTTTAATTAGTTAATGTTAGTTAATGTATTTACTAACACAAACTAACATTGAATAATTCTTGTACAGTAATAATTAATCATAGCACAACATTTACTAATGCATTATTAAAATCCAAATGCATGCTTGTTTACATCAGTTAACTCACTGTGAGTTAAGAATGAACATTATTTTCCTTAACTAATGTTAACAAAAACGAATAAATACTGTAATTAATGTATTATCCATTATTTGTTCAAATTAGTAAATGCATTACATACGTTAAAACAACCTTATTGTGAAGTGCAACCAAAATCTAAAGTGATATACAGTAGGATAGAAGAGGGAGCATTGTCGTATGGAAATGATGGATTAAATGCTACACCTACACACAATCCGAGTGGGGATTACATACTCAACACACTTGTGTGAAATTACATCAAACAGCAACACTTCTTCTGAAGAGGGCTTGGAACGATGTGAAGAACCTCTCTGAAAAGCAAATAATCAGCCCCGACAGACACGGATATGTGCTCCGTAAGCACTTGAGCCAGGTCTTAAGCTTAAGGCTAGGCCCAACCAACCTTGACAGAGAGACGACTGAAATCATTATTTGATGATTTGTACTGTTTCATAAGTGGCACCTTTATATCTGCACAATACATCAGTTCAGCTCTTCACTCGAAAAACATAAAGCATTAGCAGTGTATGGCTAGTTCAGAGGACTGACCACATTTTTTTGTTCCTCTTAAACATCCTTAAAGTTTCTAAAGCCAACAGCTGGATACTATTAGAGACAGAAGTGTTTTTGTACACATATCATTAAATCGCATGATTCACAAAAAGCATATTACACTAATAGGGCTAGCCTGCATGGCTAACAACAAACCAACACAACAATTGGTCAGTGATATATTGGTCAAACACTTGAATGAAATGTGCCTAGTACTTCTTAAAAAACATAGTTATGTTTGTTTTATTGGTTTTATGTTTTTTTTTTCCAATAAAAATATTTTCAAAAAAAGTTTAAATTTAATGACTACACAATGCCATGGAATGTAGCTCTCAAGTAAATATTAAAGGCCCTTTTATACACCAGGCGCAATTTGTTGCAATTTTAAGACCAGTGCAATCCAAATTTTCATGTTTTGCACCACATTGTTTAAAAAGCAAATCCATTTCCACCTCTATGTAGACTCATGAGTGCGCCAGTCTATAAAGGAGGTGCACTTTGTGCTCAAAACACACCCATAACTAGGGCCAGATGGAATCTACTGACATTTTTTGTTATTTCTGCGCAGAATTTTGCCAAAAATCTGCATATTTATGCAAAATGATTTTTGGAGTATCATAACTAAAACCTTAATATATGAAATAAAAAGTAATACATTTTTAACTTTTAAATGTAAGATTAACTTATTTAGTTAAACTAAATAAGTTTAACGTATTTAATGTTTCCAATGCAAATCCAATTAGATCCACTTTATTTGCAAAACAAAGCAAGTCTGTCATATAATGTATCTACTAAAAGTCAGAAAAAGTACTACTTTACAAACAATAATGTAAATAAATCATATAAATATTTTCATATTAGTCAATAATATTACTGACGATAATTTTAAAAAATGAATAAATCAAAATGTAAACACATTTACACAGGTAAATAAACAGATTGGATGATGGGCTAAAAATCTGTGGAATTCTGCAAGCGTAGATTCCGTGTGGGCCTACCCATAACCCAATAAAAGAATAAGCACAACCCTGTTTAGACCATGCGCCAGGGCACAAAGCATATTTATTCATTCTTAAAATAGCAAAAGTGGATTTGGACATGCTGTTAAAGCTTTTGTGCAAGGCACTTTAGACTTTGTGCCTAGATCGTTAAAACAGAGCCCATTATTTTAATATGCTGTGAAACACACTATACTTTAAGATTTACATAAGAACTATTTAAGAAAAAGTCTCTTGCTCACCAAGCATGTACCATATTTGCATTTATTTGATCAAATATCATGAAATATCCTAAAAAATATTTAGAATAAAAATAGATTTTACTATATAAATTTAGCATTTATACACAGCTATAGAGAACGATAAGAGCAAAGTTGGACATTTTCAGTTTCTTTGGATTTTAGTAGTTTTATATGTCTGAGTAAAATGTTTTGAAGCTAAAAAAAGTTTTGAAATTAGTTTTGTTCTGCAAAGTACTACTGGTATTTATTTTAAAATATATATTAGAATATGTAGCAAAATAATAATAAAAAAAATGTGTCATCTTTAGACAATACAATTACATTTAATTTTTTTCATTTCATATTTTCATCACAGTTAAGTAACACTTTTGTCACTCAACATTTGTTAAGTTCGCACAACATTTGTGGAGTGTCCCATAAACACACAGATCTCAGGAATTATATATATATATATATATATATATATATATATATATATATATATATATATATATATATATATATATATATATATATATATATATACATACATACATACATACATACATACATACAAACAAACATATATATATATATATATATATATATATATATATATATATATATATATATATATATATATATATATATATATGTATATCAGACATACTGTGAAAATTGCTTTGCTCTGTTAAACATAATCTGGGAAATATAATAAATAAATAAATACACTAATAAATAAATAAATAAATAAATAAAAGGGGGGGGGGGTTAATAAATCTGACTCCTACTGTATATATAATGCACAAAAAACTTTTCTTTTTGATGTGATTAATTAGGTTTAATCTTTGCCCAGCACTAATTAACTCTTACCTAGTGTTGGGGCTGTTTTCATCCACTCACGAGTGATTTTGAATCTTAATTTGGCCATAACTTGCTCTGTGTTTCAGCCAACAGAACTATTTTTGATGTTTTGACACATATTTCATTTTCGAAAAATGGTTTGAATTTTTATAGAACTCAACAATACACTCTGGGCAAATTGACTAACCCTTTGTTATGCTGGGAATGAAAACATCCACTGAAATAAACTGCTGTAAATTGCATTGGATAAATGTTTTTGCTTTTCAATCATTAGTATTATTATTATTTTTTTTTGTAAAAATCTATTAATCTACCTCAATCCTGATCAAACAGATCAACAGTAAAAAATGACAAATCCTACATCTTCCCAACAGGGAAAACCACCAACAATCAAACATGCATGATTATATGGTGTTTTGCAATAACATGTGGTTATAATAATGAAAGTCAATGGGGCAAAAAACAAATAAAATGAAAATTTATGCTGCACAATCACTAACAATGCTTTAAAGGCAATTCTGTTAATAATTGTTCACATTTCCAAAACTGATAAAAGGTTTAAAAAAAAATCCAGTCCACAATTACTTTCTATATTGAAAGTATGTCATTTTGTGTGTTTTTTCCCCACCAAATCAGTGAATAATTTATGAATTTGGTATCTAAAGTGTTAAAATCCAGTAATTAAAAAAAAAATAATAATAAAAAAAATTTAGTTTTGATCAGGATAAACAGATTTACGCAAAAAAAGCATTTTACAGCAGTTTAATTTAGTGGATGCTTTCATCTCGAACGTAACAAAAGAGTACTAAATGTAAAAAATACACAAGGGTTAATATCTTATTGTCAGGGCAAAACTGAGTGCACAACATAACTGACCTATATAGTAAAGAAAAAGAATGAAGCATTATACACATCTTAAGATAATAAAGTACCACAATGTGATTGCCTCATAACACTAAGAGGCGCCTAGATGCCAGCATGCTTCACCTTACAGACACTGCCTGAACTCCTCAATATTTAAGATGCATATTCTTAAAACAACATTAATCAAACTATGTATGCTAATCACTTTACACTGCATTGCGTTTTACACTGCATAGTCCACGATGGAGCAAAGCCCATGCATAAATGCAACACAAACATGAATCATTAAGTGCTTCTCAGTTCGGTACTTTGAGTGCTACAGTACTCCTCTGAGTGTAGGTTAATTCTATATATTCCGCCTGGTCAGCAGAAAGTGTCACAGACAATAACACAGTGACACGAAGGCTTAAAGGGCTTGCAAAAATATGCCTCCCAACCTCCCATTTCTCAGGTGGATAACATTTAAGAGCTTGCAAAGTGTTTTTTACAAAAAAGAAAAGGTGTGGTTTGGAAAAAATGGCGCATGCACTATAAAAATTACAAAGCGAGCATCATAATGTGAAATCTGTTGGGGATCTGAACTCTAAATAAAAGGCAACAACTCAGTGTTAATTGGCTCTTCCAGCCCACCTCAATGCACAAAGGGAATCTTTATTGTTCAGATAAATGTTCACTTATGCCATGCCTTAGGCACATTAACCACAGCGATCTATGACTATTGGCATCTTTTGCTTTGAATCAGTGTGTTTTCCACATCTGTTTTCAAGCGTCCTGCCAAAAACCTATTGCTTATCAGCAGGACGGTGCTCGCTAGCTTTGTGCTTTGGCACGCACAGCTCCACACACACTCTGAGATCCAAATTACACTACCTAAGCATTTAAAAGGGCACTGAGCACATCACGGACACTCAGAATGCTGTGATATTGTGTTTTTTATTGTCTGGCTTATCTTACAGCCAGAATTAGTTGCTGTTTGAAGTTTCAAAAGAACATTCAAAAGAAACTCATGAAACAGCTGAATCATTTTCTTCCCTGTGAGTTTGGACTTAACAGACTTTGAAAAAATAAAGCAGTTGCTTGATACTAATAATACAATTCATCATAATCACAGCATGTACGTTAATCATTTATCCAAAGTGACTTAAAAAACAGAGTGAGACTGAAGTGGTCTTATTAAATTACAAATAGAGTTTTAAGAGATGAAACTGCATTATTATTATTATTATTATTATTATTATTATTATTATTATTAATATTTTTATTAATTTTTTATCTGATACCAGCTTAGATGTTTAACCACGAGGACAACGCATCAAAAGTTGACTTGTAAAGTCAGGCCTTATGGCATGCCAAAGCCAAATGTCGAGTCAAATAAAATGTTATGCAAGAACAGAGCTGTCATAAGGGGGATTTGGCTGAGAACCATGGGAACGAGAGCCCACCAGTCTCGAGCCCCATGTAGAAAAGCTCAGGAAGGATAAAGGGGGGATTGACGACAGAAAGATAAAATATCACCAAGCACGGGACATTTTATATTTAGTTCTGGTTTCTGTTTGGGTGGCAGTCATACACGAGAGACAGTTGATGCGTTTTTATTTTGTGTTTATTTAATATTTAAAAAATGTATTTATACCATGTATTATATAATATAAAAATCACAAGTTTTAGTAAAACTTTATAATAACTACACACTACTGTATATGTGTCAGGGTTCTGCCAGTCTGGTCTTGCAAATTCTTGTTTTGGTGGCAGAGCTCGGACACTACCCATGTCTGGTCCTGTTTCTGTCTCTGTGTGCGCGCGCGCCGTCGTGGGTGTACGCAGAGTGTGCGCGCTCCTGCTTGACGCGGCCGCGCGCGCTCTGCATCCCTCAGACGCGTGCGCTCTTGTACTCGTGTTTGTGTTTTCGTCTGTCAGCAGCGTGGTGTTTCATTCCCAGCGTCTCAGTCTTGTTGGTTTCGGTTTTGGTCGGCGCTGGGATGAAGCATGCACGCTGCGTGTGTGAGCGCACGGTGAGTGTTTTCATTCATCGTGTGCTCGTGTCTTGCGTCTCTTGTCAAAGCACGTGGCTTGGTGTTTACATTGTGGTCACGTGCTTTTGTCGTGTGCTTCAGTGTTATGTTATGTGAGCGCATGGCTTGTATTGTCTCTCTGTGTCATGTGCTCTCCCGTCTATTGTCTAGTCCCACCCTCCTTGTTTACTCATTATTAGTTTGTCATGTTCACCTGTGTGTCAATTTACTTTTTGCTTTATAATCCCCCCCATGTTTTCAGTCCTTTGCCAGTTCGTCGTCGAAAGTTTCCTGTCCTGTTGTGTCTAGCCCTGTCTTGTCCAGCCAGTCAAGTTTGTTTGTTCATTTATTTGTTTTATTAGAGTTTTTCCCCCTCGGGGTTGTTTGTTTTGCCTTTTTGTTTTCATTTTATTATTAATATAGACCCATTATTGCTGCACCTGAGTCCTCGCTCCTTTTTCCCCTCACCGACCGTGACAATATGAGCCATTTGTTAAGCATTAGCAAATAGTGAATTCATTAACTGTTAAGTATTAGCTCGACATTAACAAACGTTAGTAAGCAGTTTATAAATGCAGCTACAAATGCTCTATTCTTGACTTATAACCACGTGTAATGTGTTTACTAATCGTGTTTTCAAATTTTGTTAATCATTAATTCTTCATTACTAAATTCAGTATTGCATTATTTACAAAACAGGCTGGTATTTAAAGATTCAGACGCATTCAGAATGCATAAATAAATGATTAATAAACTATTCAAATTAACACACACACACACACACACACACACACACATATATATATATATATATATATATATATATATATATATATATATATATGGCAATGACATTTTACAGTATTTCCTATAATATTTTTTTTTCTACTGGAAAAAGTCTTATGTGTTTCATTTCGGCTAGAAAGAAAGCAGTTTTTTAAATTTTAAGGTTAAAATGATTAGCCTCTTCAAGCTATTTCTTTTTTTCGACTTCAGAACAAACCATCATTTTACAATTACTTCCCTAATTACCCTAACCTGCTTGGTTAACCTAATTAACCTCGTTAAGCCTTTAAATGTCACTGTAAGCTGTATCGAATTGTCTTAAAAAAATTTCATCATGGCAAGGATAAAATAAATCAGATATTAGAGATGAGTTATTAAATCTATTATGTTTAGAAAAAAATCTTCTCTCCGTTTAATAGAAATTAGGGGGAAAAAATAACAGAGTGGCTAATAATTTATGGGGACTAACAATTCTGACGTCAACTATTACACATAAAGCCTGTAATTCATTATGAAAAGTCTTAAATGCATACCGATGCAAGTTCTGACTTAGTCACTATTATTCAACCAGCAAGTTAGTTTTTTGGACCAGAAATGGATCAGGCTTCTCCCTAAAGATAATAAGACAATGTACTAGAAACATAAGTGTGAAAAGAAAAATATATTTCTCAGCTTTTATATACATTTGAACAACTATATTACATTGACTGAATACAAAAAAAAAATGGCTTTTATGTTTTTCTATAAAAAATAAAATGAGAATTAAGTTTATATTTAGTGAATTAATACATTCAAGCTTTCAAAAGTCTTAATACGCTATTAATAACTTTCATCAAATGTCGCGGACCATAATGACACCACTTTCACCCAATGACACTGTAATGTTTCATTATGCAGAGGGACCAGTTAAGCACATTTGATTTAATAATTCCTTCCTTCAAGTTCAACTGCTGAACTCCAGCTCTCTGAGAAAGGAATCTTTATCTGAACCCCTCTTAATAAGGACGAACAGCTAAATTGCTCAGCAGGGTGCAGCGAAATGGCTGATGTGAAAGCTAAAAGCAAGAAAATAGCCAAATCAGATGGTGTATCCAAAGTGCAAGTCAGAACACAGCAGCAAATGTGTTGAGTACTAGCTGGCTTTGGGGATTATGACCAACAGCATGGATTCTAAACGCTAAAGTATCAATGCACATTAGCAAAAGGTTTTGTGTGACTGACCAGAGCTAACCTTGACTAATCAGGAATCGATAAGCACCAGTGCAACTTTCCACAGCAAGCATGTAAATGCTTGCTTGTGCAGTTTCTGCATTTTAAAAAGTTCAAAAACTTTCCAAATCAACAGGAATCAACAGTTTTAAAGAAAGACAATTGGGCTCAGCCATAACTCAATCTTTAACAGTAAACAAAGTTACAGCTACTGATGCCACTAAAATTAAAAGGATAATTTACCAAAAATGAACATGTACTCACTTTATCTGTTTCTTGCTTTTTGCAAAATAAGCTATACTGAAGATAAAAATAATGGGTTAATTAGCTTTGCATTTTTGTTTTGGCTATTTTTAACACATTTTGTGTGTTCTTTATTTAATTGTGTTTACAACAAAAGGGGAAAGATTATGATGTATGTATGTATATATATATATATATATATATATATATATATATATATATATATATATATATATATATATATATATATATATATATATATATATATATATATACTTTGTGTATCCAACACAATGTGTGTTAAATATCATTAAGATTGATGCTGTTACCGTGGGCACTGGACAACGGCCTTGCAGTCACAGGACCTTAACATGACGTCATATTGACGTTGTACACCAACGTAATGGGAACGTTGGGTTTTGTTTGGAAATGAAAATCGAGTTGATGTCAGAACTCCACGTCAGGACCACCTAAATCTCCAACCAAAAATCAACAAATATTAACGTCTAATCATGTTACACCATGACATTGTGTGGACGTTACGACTATGGCATCTATCAGATGTTAGATTTTGGTCACTTTCCAGCAAACCCAAAATCAACCTCACATCAACTTAATTTGACGTTGTTATTTAATGTCAAAATAATGTTGTCTTTAGACAGTGGATTGATTTTTAATTTTGATCACCTAACGTCATAACATAAATCTAACCTAATATTAACATATCATGATGTTGTGTGCCTGCTGGGGGTGTACAGATCCACATGCAGTTTATTATGGGTCATTCTACAGGCAGAAGGTCATCAACAGAAGCATAATAGAAGTATGAGGGTGATCCAATAATCATTGGCAAAGGTTATAACAAACACGGCAAGGAAACTAAACATAAACAAGGCTAGAAACACTGACAAGACTAGAAACAAAAAATGGGAACCAGGACATCTGGAACGCACAATGTAACACTTCTTATCAGAAAACCAAGACTAAGCAATGTGTGTGTGTATGTGGGATGCATAAATAGTCCAGAAATCAGTCACTGATGTGACACCAACGGTGTGTGAGAAATCAAGGTCAGGAACAGGTGTGTGCAAAGTGCATGCTGGGAATAGTAGCTCGTTAACATGGCGGGCTTGTAGTTCTCCAGCGATCTCCAGTTCCTAGATTGCTGATGATTATTACAGATGCTTACATCACTACAAAACACTAAGCAAGTTTTTTATTGATACAGGACTTACTGTATATGCTATACAGTAACAGTGCGCATTATGCTAAAATATACAGTCAATATTTTTTTTTCCTTTTATTACTCAAGACTCTCACAATGTGTTTTGTTATAGTGAATTATTTAGACCGTCAATGCGTATTTAGATAGCACCAGACATGACAGCATGATGACAACCATGTCTAACCATGTTCCTGGATGCTTCAAAAATAAGATTAGTGTTTTTGATGAATTTGGTGCTTTTCACAAATTTCACGTACAAAATGAACTATTCATAAGCCTGTAAGAATTGACACGCTACATGTAAATCACATCCTTTAGAATTTATAGTGTCACAAGTATTCTTTGTGAAATAGTACTGATTCAAATGCAAAAACGCATATATATCATCAGCATTTGATTTCAGCAAATTATTTTGAATGAACTCAAACAACATGATTAACATACTTTTTTAAAATCTTTTTTTTTATGTTCGGTCATGTGTCATATTCAACACGTCATGTTTATTTTAAACTGTTGACATGGAATTAAACCAGATTTTGATAAAATCTCAAACAATACACACATATTATATATCAAATGAATGAAATGAAATGACACAAGCAGGCGAGGCAGTGGCGCAGTAGGTAGTGCTGTCGCCTCACAGCAAGAAGGTCGCTGGTTCGAACCTTGGCTCAGTTGGTGTTTCTGTGTGGAGTTTGCATGTTCTCCCTGCTTTCGGGTAGGTTTCCTCCGGGTGCTTCGGTTTCCCCCACAGTCCAAAGACATGTGGTACAGGTGAATTGGGTAGGCTAAATTGTCCGTAGTGTGTGAATGTGTGTGTGGATGTTTCCCAGAGATGGGTTGCGGCTGGAAAGGCATCCGCTGCGTAAAACCTTGCTGGATAAGTTGGTGGTTCATTCTGCTGTGGCGACCCTGGATTAATAAAGGGACTAAGCTGACAAGAAAATGAATGAATGAACACAAGAAGAAAGTACTGAACTACTGAAAGGTATTTAATACTTTATATGAAATACATTTTTGTTGATGGCAGCTTCAAGACGCCTCTCAAAGGAGAATGAAGTCACATATATTGCTCAGGTGTGATTTTTTTTTTCACAGACTTCAACAGAGTGTCAAAATCTTAATGGTTCTGTGAGTTTCGTCTATCAAACCTGATCTTTATTTTTCAATTTCTACTGGATTACAAGTCAGGTGATTGGCTAGGCCATTCTACAGCTTGATTTACTTTCACAAACTATTTGAGGATTTCCTTGGCTGTGTTTTGGATCATTGTCTGTCTGAAATGTCCATCCTGGTTTCATCTTCGTTATCCTGGTAAAATGTAGATGTTGGAATGAAGCAGGTCATATTAATTCACAATGAGGAAGAGGGTTGCTGAATAACTACTGAGAGATTTTAGTTGTTGTCTGAGCTTTCACTGCCTTTCTACACCTCCCTCTCTTCATATGTTCAATACTTTTTTTCCTGAGCCATTTCATTGTATTACACATAACTTTATTTGTAAACTAATTAAATGAGTTTCTTTACATATTTGTTGTTATCAACATCCCCTGAAAATTCCAAGTCAACAGCACCTTTAGAATGTTTTCTCAAAAAATTGACATATTCAATACTTATTTCACCCAGTATATGGGTTTACTTATCTTTTTGTGAAATAAAATATGCAATTGTTTAAAAATTTAAAATGTATTTATGCTAATTATTCTTTTTTTATTGCATTAATGTTTCCAGTGAGGGTTGGTTTAAGTGTGATAGAAAATAAATTCTGTACAGTATAAAAATCATTGTCTAAAAAAAGAATACATTTTTATAGAAAGTCATAAAGATAGCTGTAAAAGTGTGTGTGTGTGTGTGTGTGTGTGTGTGTGTGTGTGTGTGTGTGTGTGTGTGTGTGTGTGTGTGTGTGTGTGTGTGTGTGTGTGTGTGTGTTCAAGAGAAGAAAGTATTTCACACAAGTGGGTTTGTACCAAGTGGATACTCAGATACTGAGTTAATGATAAATGATGACAGGATCTTTGGGTGAACTTTCCCTATAAGATTTCAGCCGTCCTCATTAAAGCAGTTTTCTGTCCACTTTCTATGTGCCATTACACATGAGAAATAGTGGCTAATTCCATTACCCAGCTTCAGCATTTGTGTTTGGACCATCACAGCAGTGGTGTATTGTGAACATATGGGCCAGCAAGAGGGCAACTTCCCAGCATTTTTTTTGTTTTTTTACGACTCGTTGAGCTGCATGTGTGAGTATTCATGTGTGTTTCTGTAAATAATACATAAACCAAAGAACGGAAGAGAATATTGCACATAGAACAGCTCAGAAAAACAAGGAAACTGGATATTTGCGGAGGAGGAGAGGTAGAGAGTGAGTCAACAAGAGGAGACGGAACATGTTTGCTATTAAACATATGCCAGTGATTTAGGATTATGCATCCACAAAATATTCACAAACAAATATGTCCATCAATATTAACATATGTTAATAATGAAATATATCAGTAGTGTATTAGTGATATATGAGGCCTAATAATTCATAGATTAATTTTCGGCTTAGTCCTTTTAATAATCTGGGGTCACCACAGCGAAATGAACCGCCAACTTATCCATCATATGTTTTACACAGCAAATGCTTTTCAAGCTGCAATCCATCAGTGGGAAACACCCATACACACTTAGTTACACAGTTACACCATGGACAATTTAGCTTACCCAATTCACCTATAGTGCATGCCTTTGGACTGGTGGGGGAAACCGGAGCACCTGGAGGAAACCAACGTGAACACGGGTATAACATGAAAACTCCACACAGAAATGCCAACTGACTGACAGAGCTAACCACTGGGCCACAATGACGCCAGGCCTAATAATATGCAGCATTAATTTTAATAATTTAGCTGATCAAGCTGATCAGTATTTCATGTGTTCATGATGTGTCTGTTAACTGATGAATAGACAGAATTAGTAAAAAATAAAATAAAATAAAACTTGCATTCTAGTAGTTAGAACATTTCTGACAAACAATATTTGACCAATGCATGTACAGCATACACTGTAAAAAAAAAATCTGTTAATTAACATTTAATCAGCATGGTTTTTCCTATTTATTGAGATATATGTAAATGGCACATATCGTTTCCTTTACATATAGGGTCTATTTTTCCTTTAAAAATATTATTGAGAATAATCCATATTCTATTCTAAAACATAAAACCACTTATAGAAAGCTAACACATTATATAATTGCATATATAAATCCTCACATTAGTAGTTTTAACTTATAGCAGGCTATTTATTAAGAAATAACAATCAATATCCCACTTAAAAACAACATTTAAATATAACAAATATATATTTTAAAGTAGTCAATTGTTTGTTTGTTTGTTTGTTTGTTTGTTTGTTTGTTTTTAATTGTCAAATTTTACACATTCAAAACACTGCAGAAATATTTTTAGCCTCCATACATACAGTGCATACACATTTACAATAATAAATAAATAAAACTATTAATGTAACTTGAGGTGAGGGAAACAGAATAAGGCAGTCGTGTAAGTGAATACACCTGTGGCGCACACCAGCCTTGTATCCCAAGGAAGGAGCTCAAGACTATAAGAGGAGGAATGATGGCAGAGGATGCTGAAAGAGGGCCAGGCCTGGACAGTTTTGTTCTGTTAGTTTTGGTTTAGACTCCGTGAGGAGCTGCTGTGCCTTTTATTAATATATACCTTATACGCTTCGTCAGTTCAGTCACCTCCTTCCTGGTGGCCAGGTAGCCAAAAACTTTATTACATACCCTATATATTTTTTGAATCACAAGCTTTGGAGACGTAACATACATTCTGCTTTCGATAAGTCACCTATAGCTTTCATCATGAGCCACGGCTACATTCAAAATGGCATAAATGATTTCAAAGTGCACTACAAAAGGAGAGCAATTGTCAATATGAAGATCGCTAAAACTAAAGTTTAAAAATACTTTAAAAGCAAATTACACCTAAGAGAGAATGCCTCAATGTTTAGTTTTTTTTTCTTTTTTTTTCTTTTTTTTTTTTTTTTTTAATCGAACATTCTAAATGAATAGGGCATAGGGAAGATAACTGAGAATAGAACACAGCCAGGAACTATGTTTCTAACTACTCTCTAGAGGTGTAGTTCCAAACGTAAAGTTTGTGACACAGTTTGTCAATGTTCATTGAAAAGATGGATTTGGAAAAGAAATGAACAAACTATGTTTTTGGAAACGCACCCCAGATTATTCTGAAAATATCTAATGAAAAGAAAACCAAAAAACATAAAAAAAAATCTGTTAAAATTAACATAGGAATATCATAACTCTAATTCTAAAAATGTAGATGTCAAAAATTGCATCTGACACAGGAAAAACTTTTTATAGAGAATCCCTCAAGATGATTAAGAGAATTTGTAACACCTTGATGCCAAACATATCTTGACCTTTTCTTACTGTACCCTACATTTACACAAGACAGCAAAACAAAACATCACTTGCATGACTTTTATCTATTAATTTCTTTTATTTATTTATTTATTTATTTATTTATTATTATTATTATTATTTATTTTTTTGTGTTACCATACATGTCTAGGTCCAGCACAAATCTATATGACATTCACAAATGTAGGCATCAGTCGTCAGTGAGGCAAACACCTCCATTCTTCAAAAGGGTTTCAGTTTGAAAAGAGGCTTTAGAGTGGAAAAGAGGCTTAGGAAACATTCAGCACCTAAAAGTAGCTTATTTGGATGCGAAAGAATCAGTCGGAGTGCTGCCTGATGACTTACCGGTGACTCAAAGGCAGAACAGAATCACCTGCCATAGAGGACGCACACTTTATTACGCCGTGCAAGCATTAATTTAAATGACATGCAAATTGCAAACACCCACATTCTCATCTTGGCACCGAGAAAAGCCGGTGTAAATTCACATGTGCTGAATATAACCTATTTGCTACACTAAAATTCTCATTTCAGTGAGTATGTGACGGTGAGAAACTAGGACAGCAGAGGAGAAACACACTGATTTAAAAGGAACCTATGGAAAGCATGCGGTCACATGCATGTTGCGGACAGCGGTTTCCAGAGGACATTCTTCATCCACACACTTAGCTCTGATACGACTACACATAAATCACATCAAGTTTAAGTGGAACCGTGTGGGTTAGTAGTCGTTTAAAGGAGGAGGCATTGTTTAGCAGAGCGTGTCAGCATGACCAACTGTGTATCCTGCGAGTGCATTTGAATATTGAATATTTTGTTGCTGAATTAGACATTTGTGATTGCACATTTTGCTTTAGAAGGAAAAAAAGCAAGGCATGCTCAACAGCTGAGCATTTTGTCACTTAAGAAATCTGAAGGTCACAAACATTTCAACATTGAACATGAAGTGCACATTTACGACAGCAGCACCCACTTCAGTGAAGCATTGTCAATTGTGTTGCAGAGCTGCTCTTAAAGGAACAATTTACCCAAAAACCGACATTTATTTTGTTTCAGACTTACAATTTTCTTTTCCATTTCTATGAAACAAAAATAGGACAGTCTAAAAAATCTGGGTGAAAAAAGTAGACTTTATATGTAAAAACTACACACGTATTATTGCATGTAAATGTAGTCATTAAGCTTATGACTATCATATTTTCTTGTTGTAATTAATTGCTGAATTGCTTTTATGATGGTATAAGCAGGGCCGGAGCAAGCTGAACTGCTGCTCTAGGCAAAGGACGATCATGCCGCCCTCAACTCGAAAGTGAAAATGGAAATGACCAGTTACCAAATCGAAGGGGGTGGGGGAGGTGGGTAGGGGGTTGGGGGGGGGGGGGGGTAACATAACTGAGGACGCGGGTGTTAAGGGAGGTGTCGCAGATGCCGCCCTCTGTATTCTGCCGCCCTAGGCGGTTGCCTAGGTCGCCTGTATGGATGCGCTGGCCCTGGGTATAAGGTATCATAATATTGAAATAAGCTGGAAAAGGAAAGCATAACAGCCCCAAAAAGTGCTAAGTGTAATGCTTTTGTAACGAATATGGCCGACCAGACACATAAACATTTTGCAATTTATTACACAACCAGCCAACTTTGCCCAGAGAAGGCTCGAAACCTGATTCCAAGGTATTTACGACCCAAAGGAATGTGCCATGCGGCATTAAACACAGGAACAACTTAGAAAGGACTCTTTAAACTGCTTGTTTAACACTGACGTTTTCATATAAACTTTACTCTCTTTATGTTTAATCATATGCTTTGCAAAGTTTACCTTTCTCTTGTATTATTATTTTTGGTTTTAATACCCTTGCATATAATGTTTAACTGTACCTAGGCTAAGCATCCTCTTATGCTGTTCAAGTTTGGACTTTTCGAAAAGCTTTCTCACTGTACAAATTGACCTTGACATTTTATTTTAATATGAGTGCATCATATTAATGTTTTAAGAGACTTAAACATTTTTGTCCCGATTTACATAAAATTTGCCTATGCAAATTATTCTGCCTCGGACAAAGACCCATAAATTTAATATTCCAGGAAGTTAGCTTCTAATTGGTCAACTTTCCATGGAGGGTGGATCCGAACCTGCCCTATGTATAAGTTAGGACCAAGCTAAACTCGCCCTCTTCTTCACAACTCTCTCTGTTCAAACTGTCCTGGGACCTTTCTTGGGACCCTTTCTTCAAACACGCTGCCTGGGAGCTCCCCCTCTTTCTCCCAACTCCAAGCAACCCCCCTCTCTGCTCCAAAGGCCTCTGTTTTGAAACCTTTACACAACAAAACTAAGTATAGAAACCTCCACGAAAGCAGGCAGAAACCCAGACAAAAAGGGTTAATCGCACTACGCTCGGACATTTCCCTGTTCAGAAACTTTTACGGCGTTAACCAACAAAGGATCAGCCAACCAACCACGTGCTCAACAACGGGAGCTCGGACATCACGAACAGACTGCAAATATCACCTTTCTCCCAACATCTAAACTGGTGTGAACTAAATTAACCCTAAAGAGACAATAGAAGGGTTATATTAAATTTGATTAGGTTTGGTTGCTTGGTTTGTTCTTACGGACTCATAGGTTTTTCCCATCATTACATCTTCTCAACCTCTTCACGTTTGTTACTCTCCCCTATGCTTGTATGAATGTGTGTTTGTGTTAGGTGTTAGTATTTGTTAGATTAGTCAATAAAGTTTAATTTTGTATAAAGAAAGGTGCCTGTGTATATCAATGAATCTAATGTCTTGAACTTTGATCTTGCTACCCTGCTCAAACTTTATGTTGATAGCATCGCTGAACGATTCGTTTGTTCGGATCAAAAGAGTCGATTCATTTGAAGCCCCGTTCAATTGAATCTTCCTCCCACTAAGCTATTCCGCTATATAATGTTCCAGAAGGTACACGAGCCTTGAAATCTAAATCATAACTCACAACATTATAACGTCGGAAAGGTGCGGGAAAAATAACCTTGAGCTAATTTACTACAGTAATAATGGTGTAGATATGAGAGCACTTTAATCTACAGTATAATTTATCACAGATTATTAATGTGGATATGCGTGCAAGTTAATCTATATTATTATTATGATGTGCTACCTGTTTATTTGTGGAGAATAAACAAAGCATGCAAATGTAATTTATTACAGATATATTGGTGTAGAACGCTGAGCAAATGTAATTTATTACACTTTATTACATATGTTCAGAATAAATAAATGTTTTAACAATGTAAATGATAAAATCATAATAAAGCACAATAGGTAATACTTAACAATAAACGCTCATTAGTAAACATAAGGTAATGCATTAAAATCAACAGTGAGAAAAAAGCTAGATTGTAGCTACAGGTTAAAGTTAATATAAAAAAAGTATATATATATATATATGTGTGTGTGTGTGTGTGTGTATATGTGTGTGTGTATATGTATATATATATATATAGAAGTGTATGTAGTGGTTGGCCAGGTGGTGTGCAGGAATTTCATATATATATATATATATATATATATATATATATATATATATATATATATATATATATATATATATATATATATATATATATATATATATATATACAGTATATATATATATATATATATATATATATATATATATATATATATATATATATATATATATATATATATATATATATATATATATATATATATATATATGAAATTCCTGCACACCACCTGGCCAACCAATACATACACTTCTAACTGGCGAATGACATGCTAACTGGCGAATGACATGAACTAGTGGGTTGTATGTTGTCGTTTCACTGTAGGCACGTTTGAGATTTCAGGAGGCGTGGCTTTGAAACACAGTCCCTCCCCTGCTGTCCAAAGCTAATGCTGACCGATTATCATTTTGCCAGATCACCTACTGCACCTTTAACTTTCGTTAATTATTATTCAAATTATATTTAATATGCTATTAGGCATGGATTAAGAATTTAACATCAATAAAGATTAATAAATGCATTTGTAGTTGTCAAGTTACTTAAATGGACTGATGTTTACAAATGAAGAAAGTTAAAAAATAAAAGGCCTATAAACAGAGACAGAATATTCAATGCTGTAAGCTGGATTAGCATTTACGATATTGATTAATTTGATGAGGATTATTAATGTTTGATAATATTGTACCAAGATTATTAAGTCTTCAAGCATTTGCTGATGTGCTGAACAACTACTTACAATACAACAATCTTAATATTATTAAAATACACTATAAATACATTAAATAATAAATAATGATTGATATTATTTCGAAGTGCACATGATTATCTATTGCACATGTTTATTATTATGATACACTAAAGAGGCATATGCTGGCGTAATATGAATATCAGATTATGTCTAGCGGTGATTATGAATTATTAATTGATAGTAGCAAACACTCATACTCTACGATCAATTTAGTTCATGCAATTCACCAGTACTGTGTTTTTAGACTGTCTTTAGACAGAGCACCCAGAGGAAACCACACAAACCCAGGGAGAACATGCAAAGTGCAAAAAGAAATGCCAACTGGCCCAGCCGGCCCTCAAACCAGCAACCATCTTGCTGTAAAGCGACAGTGCTAACCACTGAGCCACTGTACCACCCCCTAATTTGAAACATAAAATAGACAATAACATGCAGTCAAACAGCATCTTAACCATCACTGAGTTTCTAGCTTCTGAGTTGTTTTCCTCAAAGAAACATACAGTCAGAATCCCCATCCCCCTCTTTGCATTGAGAGCTATAGGAGCAACACAGAAGAAAAGAAAGTCTCTTGCTAATTGGATATAATGGCTGGGGGGGAATTTGCCCCTGGTGGCCAAAAAGACAGAGGATAAAAACACACACATGCAGCACAAAACATTTGCGCTTGAGGCAACTGCTCTTGTAACAAGCCAACACCAAGAGATAAAGAGCTCAAAGAGAGGAAACTAAACAAGAAAAAAAAGGAGCAAAATGCAAATTACCAAAGCGAGAGGCATAGCAGGTAGAGCAGACAGAAAAGCCAAGACATTTAGCCCTGAACGGCTCCGTCGCTGTCAGGAGAGCAGATCCCAGTGTGAGAAGCCAAAGCAAGAGTCTTTGAAGACTAAGTGCCCCTGAGGGTCCAACCTTTCCAAGGGTCTCCCTCTGTAAATCTGCATGCAACATCACGTACAGCATCAAACTGAGCCCAAAACAAGGCAGTGAAGCATGATTTTGGGAGCATGATGGACAAAGATTAAGAGCAGAATTCTATGGACTGAAGAAGATGTCGTTCACTCCCACATTACGACCTCGACCGGCCTCCGTTTATACGAGGTGGGCAGTTTCATCTACCATCAACTAGGTTCAAATGCAAACAGCCGTTCCACTATGAAAATCCACATCTGAAGATACGATTTGGTCTATCCCACAGGTCCCTGGAGGGCACTTTCTCCAAAGACATCATGTGAGCAAGCGTGTCCATAAATTCACCCAGCGCTTTAATCCACACAGAAGCAGCAAATGCAGGGGCATCCTCTAAAAACGGCAAACTATTATAAGTGCAGACTGTCTGGGAAAAGATTTTCTAGACAGATTGTGCTACTCCATGTGAGATACCTGTCCAAAAAAATGAGCTGTCAAAAGTATGTCCAAACTTTCTCCATTCTCTAAGTAAGAAAGCAATTTTTCATTTTGTAGCATGTAGAGTTCTAGTCTTCAAAATGATGAGAGCGTGAGCCGCTCTGCTGATGTGTAGATAATGAAAACAGTTTCTAAACAACTGGAAAGTCAACTTCAGTGGTGGAAGAATTGAGACCACAAGCTTGGAAAAGGGAACACTTCTCAAAGGGTCTGCAAACATGTTTTGAAACTTTAGAGGAATGTTTTACATTTCCCACGAAGCAGACGTTATGTCATTTTGAATACCCTCCTACGTCTGACAAGACAGACATCTGTAGTCGTGTTGAAGATTTGCAACGTTACATTGTTCCTCCCACAGGCTCAAGGTGAAATACAACCTGGAAGCTTTCAGTCAAGTAGGTCGTCCTTGTCATAACTTTCTAACCTGTTAAGACTGCACACTGTCAGTCTGAGCCTTTCCTTTGAAATTGCTCTTGAAATATTTCAGTCAGACTCTATAATACAACTCATTTGTGCTATGGCAGTGTCCAAAATTTCATCTTCGAGTGAAGAAAAGGAAACCTCATGGAAATCTAAATTCTTATCCTCAGATTTTTACACAAGCATGCACATTGTTGAGTAATTAAATGAAATGCTTTTGAATACATGCAATTAAAATACTGTCATAAGTTAAGGCCCAATCCCAATTCTACCCCTTAGTCCTTCCCTTTACCCCTATCCCTCGTTTTGCGCGTGCCCGAGAAGGGGTAGTGGTTTCCTAATTCTCTTTAGCTTGAAGGCGTAGGGCTAAGGGCAAGGAGCATACATCCCTTCAAACGAAGACTTTTCAGGACCACACTTGAAAGCAAGAAAAAATTCCCAGAATACCCCAGCAACAACAGCACCCGGAAGTAAGTATTTTTTGTCATTATTCTGAATTTTTACAACAAACAAACACATGTGGGTGAAGGTAGCGCAGTCGCCTCACAGCAAGAAGGTCGCTGGTTCGAACCTCGGCTCAGTTGGCCTTTCTGTGTGGAGTTTGCATGTTCTCCCTGCGTTCACGTAGGTTTCCTCCGGGTGCTCCGGTTTCCCCCACAGTCCAAAGACATGTGGTACAGGTGAATTGGGTAGGTTAAATTGTCTGTATTGTGTGAATGTGTGTGTGGATGCTTGAAAGTTTGTATAAGAGTTCTCATATGCTCATTTATCAAAACAACAATATTGTGAAGTGTTATTACAATTTAAAATTAAATCTATGACATCGATCTCTCAATATATTACTGAACATAATTAACTAAGGTTTTATGGTTGCATTTTATTTATTTGTTTAACTTCATTGATTATTGTCTTTTTTATGTTTAGCACACACTTTCAAACAGTAACAGAAAATGAAGCTGAGCTTTTGTATATGAGCAAGCTACAGTATCAGCATGTGCGCAAATGCAAGTCAAACGTTCAGGCGAATGTTACAAGAATTGCAAATCTTGTACTAATACTGTCAGAGTGACAAATAAGAGTCATATACATCAGGTCACTAAGAGTGTTTGCCAAAGATGAGTTGATTTATTTTCACATATGGTCCAGGTAGAGTGTGTGGAAACCTTGGAGAGGAAAGCCTGAAGGTCTGTTTGAGTGGAACTGGCTGTCATGATAATGATTGAAATGATTAATGGTCGTGGGTCCACCATAGAAAATCAAGACTAGATACATTTCAGCACATACACCAGCAACAACACTTTATTTGTGATGATGGAGGAAGCAGCTGAGCTGAAGCAGCAAGTTTCAGGGCCTGTGTTTTGTCTCACTTTACTTTTGGACCCCATGAAATCAGTAAAGGTTTTTTATTTTTTTTGTCCTGTGTAAAAGTATTTTCTAATGGAACTAACACACTGACTGAAAATGCGCTTTATTTTTACAATAATGCAAAATAATGAGGAGCAAAAGTGCAGTTGGTTTGTAACAGATGCTTCAGTACTGTATTTCATAATTTGTTTGCTGCCAAAAACAATGACTGACTGAACTAAATATAAATAATGATTGTAAATGTAGTCCCTCATCATAACAGTAAAATGAGTTGTTTTCTTGTTATTTTTCTTCAGTCGCACAAACATTGTGCACTATGATAATTCTAATACCTATTTATAATAATTAATTAAATTGATCAAAATGTCTGTTAATCAAATTTCATTATAAGCAAGGAGGAAAAGTAAACACCCTGACACTGAAGATGGGAGTAATTACAGCTGAAAAAATGTTGCTTTGAAGTCTCTGGAATAAATGACACTTTCAAATATTAAATGAATGTTTCATATTGTAACTTTAGGCCAGAGATGCCCAAACTAGGCCTGCAGGCCAAAATTGTCCCATGACAACCTTTAATTTGGCCTGCCATCCCATTTGAGAAGAAAAGGAGAATGATAGGGGTGGTCTCAACATTGTCTGTTCAAATTTAATGTAACTCTTTGTTTGTTTTATTGTTAAAAGCTAACTGAAATTAAATGTTTCAATTAAACGGACTTTGTTTAAATAAAAATCCTGTCACCAACTCCAGAGACTTTGGTGAGAAAATCAAGTCAAAGGCAGATTCTGCTCGCAGTATATTGAGCATTGAACTCCACTGTGTTATGAATGTGATTGTTTATGTTTTTTATTGCAGTTACTTATCATTTAAAAAGCTATGCTGCATTAGATAATACAATTTAAAGTAATGTATTCTATTTATTTTTTAAATATTATTAAATAAACTAAGAAATTAACCATGGCAACTTTAATGTAATATTTTGTACTGGTATATTTACCTTTGGCCCATGGTTTGCAATGATATTTGGTTTTTGGCCCTTCATTCATACAGAAAAAAAAAATTGGGCACCCCTGCTTTAGAGTGATGTCTGAAGGTCTGGGATCTTTGGCTGCTTTCAATAGTCAAGGGCTGCGCATGGGAGAAGGTTGTGTACGGGAGTTATATAACAAAATAGAAGGGTGGCAAAATGGAAGGGTGGTAGGAGATGGGTCAGAAATATGGGAGACTACCTGGAAAAATGGGAGTGTTGCAGGAATGCTCATATAACTACTAAGCGAGGTAAGCAGCTGCTTAGGGCAGGCATGTCCAAACACGATCCTGGAGGTCCGGTGTCCTGTTTAGTTCCAACCCCAATCAGACACACCTGGGCTAGCTAATCAAGCTGTTACTAGGCTTTCTAGAAACAACTTTCTGCAACACACCTGCAAGGATGGAGCTAAAATCTGCAGGACACTGACCCTCCAAGCCGGAGTTTGGACACCCCTGGTTTAGGGCATGGGGGAATTAGGGGGCCCTGGCTAATGCCAAGAAGCCTATATTAATTAATTGTAAAATTTTCTATTATATGTTGTAAAATCTTTCTATAACCATTAAGACTTTCATATTATTACTTATTTTCAAAACCAAGGATCCCAAGAAAAATGTAACGCTCTCTCTCTTCACTGCACATGTGTGAAGTATGAGCGGTTCAAAGACACTGCGAGTCTGCCAGCGATAAGAGTAGAGGTTGGTAGACTGTGCAAGTGTGAGAATTTTGAGAAAATTTTGGGAAAAAATAGAAATAAGACAAACAATGAAACACAGCTACCTCAGCGATCCTGTTTTCTGGCTTATAAAACACCTGTCAGATGCAGTGTGTGCTTGTTAAGAGAGGGCCTGTTCAAATAAAATAACATTTCCCAGTGAAAAGTAATGGCTGCCGATTCCCAAACAGCAATTATTCAATTCATGGTTGTGAATTAAATTTGTTTAAATGTTTCTTTTTATTGGTAAATTTAAAATCTAATCACACAAATGGCTAATTAACTGTACATAGTTTGTGAACTAGTTTTTTTTTTTTGTGAATTTATTGCATTTACTTTTATATTAACAGGATAAAGGTTCCTTTAAATATTAAAATGTATAAAATATTCTTTAAATAATTAAAATACTTAAAGCAAACCGGTCTGTGGATGATGCAGTCAACATGGGACTGCATTGTACCCTACAACATCTGGACAAACCA
Source organism: Danio rerio (assembly GCF_052040795.2). Lineage (NCBI taxonomy): Eukaryota > Metazoa > Chordata > Actinopteri > Cypriniformes > Danionidae > Danio > Danio rerio. The sequence goes on from NC_141025.1 coordinate 48,740,936, forward strand.
GGGAACTAAGAAAGGATTCTGTTTGTGGATTTCAGTTCTGCCTTTAACACCATCCTCCCATCACTGCTCGAGTACAAACTGACCCAGCTCTCGGTTCAGTCTGTACTTCCTTCGTCAGCTAAAGATCTTAACCTGCCACAGAAGCTGCTCGTACAGTTCTACTCAGCTGTCATCCAATCCATCCTCTGCACTTAATTCACCGTCTTGTTCGGCTCAGCTGCCAAAACCGACCTTCGTAGACCACAGAGAATAGTCCGGACTGCTGAACATATAACTGGCACTACCCATCCTACACTTCAAGAATTGTACTCTTCCAGAGTGAGTAAAAGGGCTCGCAAAATCACTCTGGACACCTCGCACCCAGCACACTACCTGATCGAACTGTTACCGTCTGGTCAGCGCTTCAGAGCACCAAGCACAAAAACAACCAAACACAGGAAAAGTTTCTTTCCTCAGGCCATCTACCTCATGAACAGTTAAATATTCCTCAATGTTAAATATTCACCTTTGCGATAAACATGTGCAATACTTTCTCATACGCACTTGTACACAGCACCTTATATCAATATACAATGCAATACTTTCTCTGATCGCATTTGTACACAGCACTGTATAACCTGTATATTTATGACAAATCTTTACATGCAACTCAACATCCAGATTTTTTGACTGACTGCATCTCTGTTTTATATTTATTGTAATCTTTTTTCCATATTTATTTTGTGTTGTCACTTGTCACTTTATGTACACTGGAAGCTTCTGTAGCCAAAACAAATTCCTTGTGTGTGTGAAGCAATAAAACTGATTCTGATTCTGGGGCCCCATACAGTTCCTAGAATTGCTAAGATCCACCAAATAACGAAGTCTGGCCCTGCCCACAATGTTATTTGGCTGACATCTTAACCAACTAATCACATGTCATTTTTGTGTGGCATCATTGCAAGGTTGTAGAAATTCTTTTAAATCTTTACATTTAAATTTAATCTTAAAATTTAAATCTCCATTTAAAAATACATTTTAGAGTTTTGAATTATTTATTTATTATGTGTTTGACCATAATGAGAGAACATTTGAAGGTCTTTATTTCTATCAAGCATTTACTCAATTTGATAAATTAAAGTGTAGGGGTATGGAAACATCACACCAACAGATGGTTGTGCAAACAGCAAATCATTCATTCACAAATGTCTCAAAAGATATTTTTACTAAAACAGCCAGCAATTGAAATGCTATTGCTTGCCATTGTACAACAGTGTGCACTTCACCAACACCCATGCCAATAAGGCACACCTGGTAAACATCTGTTCGGATAAAATCTTGCCACTTTTAAATTCCAACAAGCAGATCTGGAGAACCAAACACAACACTAAAAGGTCCAACTGCTGTGTCAGCATCTGTTCTTTCATTTCTGTCTGCAGCTGATGTGAGGAAGCAAACTAGCAAAACTGGATCTTTAGGGAAACCTTAAAAGTCTATTGCCATATCCAGTTGTCAAGAAAATAAAATAAAAATAATAATAATTTTCCACTTAAGTGCCTCAAACAAACCTCTTGGATTTTTATATATATTATGATGTGAACCTTGCATGGATTTTAAGAATACTGCATTGAGGGGATCTTTATAGAAGAGATTTTGTATTTGAACAGACCTATAAAAAATACATATAGGAATCATGGAAATCCTGTATATTTAAACCAATCAGAGGACAACAATTTGCATTTGTATAACATTATTATAATTAATATTATTTATTATTTGCATATTTATATTTGTTTTTATAAAACATGTTTAGATTTATCCACCTGTAGGTTTTGGGAAACGTATTCATCACTATATGGGACATAAGAATAGGATGTGTGTTTGGATAAAACTTTTTTGACCACACTTCCTTATTAGTGTTTTTAGTGCATTTATTTGTTCGCTGGAAATTAGAACTGAATTTAGAAATAGTTTTGAAACAAATCTTTGCACTTAACAAATGCAATTAATTAACTAATGGATGTCTACAGTGGAGTGCGTAAAACATGGTTTCTTTATTCACGAAAGTAAAGGCGTAAAGAGTAAAGGTAAAGTAAAGAAAAAGTAAGGAGGCCGACTGGAGGAGGCTCATTTTTTTATCCTCCCACAGATGGTATGTTTAATTACTCATTCACACTAGCAGCAACTTTATAGGTGCCTGTCGCTCTAAAGCACGGAGATACAACTGGCCTCTGCCAGCTGAGCTGAGAGAGGATCATGTGAGCTGTACTGGTGCTCCTATTGGCTGTCGCTTAAGAAAGCCACAAACTTGATTTGCATAAAGTAGAAGGAATCTCAACTTTGTCATGTCACTCAACACACTCACCTGGTTGCCATCGGTCACTTGTCACTTTGCCGCTGCGAGTCACTCATAGTGTGAATGAGGCTTAACTGTTTTCTCTCTAGTAAAGCGTTCAGTTTTTCCACTTACTAAGTGCATCACGTAAATAGAAAATGCACTTTGGCACGACACAACTGACTGGAAATGGGAGATGATTGGTTTAATGCATGTTGCGCTCAAAACACATTAAGAGAATGAGCACAACCCACAACATCCTTAAAATAGCAAAAGTGGATTCGGACATGCCCTTAATGCTTTTGCTCCATGCACTTTAGACTTTGTGCCTAGATCCTTAAACTAGAGCCCTAAGTCTGACTGCACTATTTTCTAACTGGTTATAGGAAGTTTAAGTGGCTGGGGCATTCTCATTCTTGAAAACATCTGTTTGAAGAAAAATATGTAGTATATAGGGCTGTGCAATTAATCGAAAATTAGGTTTCGATTTTGGTTTCTAACGATTATGAAAAACCATTAATCAAGATAAACAATTATTGCATCATATACCGCCCCCTTTCTAGTTGTACACATTTGTTGCACTGCAAAGCTCAGTTCCACGTGAAAATGACTAAAAGCATGTACTGTAATGTAACTTTTGCAGCACAGGATGCGCATCATTCATATTTTTAAAAGCGCAAACGAGCACATGCTGTTGTGTGTGTGTGTGTGTGTGTGTGTCTGCACCGCACTTAACCATGGATCTAACGCCATCCTAATGTGAGCGCTTTAATGGTCAAATACATGCACATTTGTGTAAGAGTGCGAAGTTTAGCGATTATTCATATTAACCCTCATTTGTGTAATAAACAAACAAGTTGAGCATCAAAAGACATGTGAAAAAGGAACCATATCTGAAATGCACTATTCTTAAAGTGACATTATTAATCAAACTAAAAAAATGAGAAAATCCCTTACTGCTCAAAGTTTTTTTCCTTAGTCAAGATGCTTAAAGCACCGTTTAAACAACAGATTTAATAACTAATTTCTAATAACTGATTTCTTTTATCTTTGCTATGATGACAATAAATAATAATAATAAAAAAAATAATAATAATAATAATACTAACTAATAATATTGAGCTATTAAAATAGGTTCCAAAATATTTTAAACCTGCTTTTATACTAGCCAAAATAAAAGAAATAAGCCTTTCCCCAGAAGAAAAAAATATTATTAGAAATACTGTAACAAAAATTCCTCTGTTAAACATAATTTGGGATATATTTATATATAAAAAAAATTCACAGAAGGGCAAATAATTTTGACTTCAACTGATAATCGTTTTGAATAATCGTGAATACAATTATGTCCAAAATAATCGTGATTATGATTTTTCCCATAATCGAGTAGACCGAGTGTATATGATTACTAACCCCTTAAATATTGTGGAAATCCTTATCTATATCTGTACAGTTCAAATGCAAATACCTCAAAGTGCTATGTGAATTTTTCTTGTTTCTCTAAAATGAGCAATTATTCTCAGGCTAATAAGTGTAGTTTCGGCAAAGAAAATTCTTGAAATAACAAGAAAAAGTGAAACAACTAAACAACCATAGGATTTTGAGAAAAAATCAATAGTTTTAGAAGAAAATTTTTATTAAATGTGAATTGGATATATTTTAGGATTAAGATCTGGGAAGTTCAGGAAAAGTGCTGTAAGGAATAAGGAAAAACAAGCATCAATGATATATGTGACTCCAGGTTGTCCTCTTAACAATGTTTACAGCTTGCTGTTGAATTAGTCATGGGAGTAGAGGTCAGCGTCTGGCTCAAGAAAATTACATGTGTCCCACGTCAGTCGATGATGTCAATAAAGCAGCCAGAGGGAGGGAAAACAAATGATCAACATGAATTGCCTTCATAAAGTCAGAACCACAGTTGAAAGAACACAGAAGACGTTTTGCCACAATGTTAGACAGCCAACAAAAGAAGAAAAAAAGAGGGCCGAAAGATGAAGATATGAGAGGTAAAAAGGGTGGGAGTTGAAAAGTAAATTATTCATATGCTTGTCTTGCCACACATAACTCACACTGCATTCAGCATTGTGTGGGTTGTTTATTTCTTCTACATCCTTATAAAATAAAGCTTGTGTATTGGCATTGAAGGTTCCATAAAAAACCTTTAACATATGGAAACTTTGCATTTTACAAAAAAAGTTCCTTATGCGGGGAAATGAAAGTGCACTTAATTTATATGCATGTTAGTGTATGAACATAAAAAACTTTCAAAAGAAACCGTTTAGGAAGGTCTTGCTTAGCAAGTACAGTTAAGAGCCAAGGAAAGTAATAATATACATAAACAAAAAGCTCTAAAATTGTTTTACATGTTTAACAACATCAGAGTTCAAAGTAGAAATTGTTAGAATGTTTTTTTTTTTTTTATTTGTCAAACTATTAAACAATAAATCCCTGACAGCCAATCAAAATTCATTCAACTAAAAATGCTCCTGTGTGTAAAGCTGCATCGAGAAACCATTATTGTTTGTTGTCAAACCATTATTTTCAAAAATACTTTTAATGAAAATGTATATTTGGTCAAAGAACTGGGTGATGTATAAAATAACATTTGGTTATACATTAATACCTTGGGAATTATTGGTGAGAAGTAACAAATGCTTAAATTCACTCGTTAGATGTGCCAGAAACAGAAATCCAGCAGATTACATTCAAGTTACATCAGTGCAAATATAACAACAACCGCAAAAACTGAAACATAACACTCATATATAGGGCAGAGAGAGAGCTTAATGTGCTGCAATTTAAGAAAACACATGCAATTACATAAAACACCGGAAAATTAAGAAAAAAATCTTCATTCTTTTGACAGCAGACATGCTGTAAATCTTCACAATGCATACATATTCATACAATGTGCTGCATTTTCTCACAACACAAACAAATTAATAAAATGTGCTGCATTTTCTTACAGTGCAAACACTCAAAACACTTTCAAAAACATCAAGACATAACAGAAGGGAAACCAAAAACATGAAGGACGCCGCTGTGCCTTGACTATTGCTCAGTTAAGCTGTAGGTGATCTTTGAAAGGTGAGTTCTTTGTTTGTTAATTTTAACATCCTGATTCTCTTAGCGGTATCTTATTAGCCTAAATGACCATAAGCTAAATAGCCGGGTCCGTCACATTTCAGGGTTTCCTTGAAACATTGTAGTTGTGTTCTGAACTATTTAAAAGTAAGAAAATGCAGCACATATTATTAATTCCTTAGCGTTGTGAGATACAGTTTTTTTTTTTTATGTGTTTGTGTTCATTAAATGGATGAAGATCTTTTCTTAATTTGCTGGCGTTTTTTGTAATTGCACATGTTTTCTTAAATTGCAGCACATTAAGCTCTCTCGGCCACCGTGCATATAACCCTAAACACTTCTGTAAAAAATTCTGTAAAAAAAAAAAAAATTCTGTAAAAAAAAAAAAACATTCCTTAATGTCTTTGCAAATTATAAAGCATCACCAGATCATTTACATCATCTATTTGGATTTACATTAAAAGCTACACTTTTTAATAAACATAGTTATCATTAGCTAATGTGGGCACAAATATAGATAGTGGTATACATTTATATTTATCATTGTCATTACTGGTGTGAACATTCATTAAAGGCTCATAAATGTTAAAAACTGCATGAGAGAGAGTAAAGTAGAAGGAAATGTTACTTTTTTTTTGTGAGCTATCCCTTTAACGGCTTACTACTGATAGTTAAATGTTCCTCATACACTCTGTACTGTAGATAGACCTACAGTGTAAAAGTATACTTTGCCATTTAAATTATTAAAATAATCTTTAAACTAAAAAAGAAGAAGGGTTCAAGAACTGTTCGACGAAAGGTTTTTTGGAAAACCAAAAACTTTTTACTTTAACATTACTGCGGCCAGAGCACCCTTTTGAAAACTTCTCTTGGAAGAAAAAAGTATAACCTGTTCAAGTAGGTCACCCATCCATAAGAAGCACTTCAGCATCCCCCCACCTCATCCCATAAATCCTGTTTGGCCGAGTCCATAAGGACTGCCTGTCACAGATGTAGCTTTTGATGATGACTCTTCCTTCCTATGCCGGACGATATGCCAAGCTGATCGATGTCACAGTTGCGGTCCAGGCTCTCGCCAAACCAACCTCCCACTGCGTCCACCACGGGTCAGTACCAGCAGGCACATGCTACTGTGAAAAATTTTCACAGTTTGTGCAAAGCAGCAGTGTGAATTTAGAGGCGAAACATGTGCGAGCTTTACAAGACGCCCGGCTTTGTTGATGTTAAGGGGAGTGTGCTTGGAAATCACAAGGCAGAGAAATGTGGATCCTAATGGTGAGCTGCCATGAGCGCCGTGCTCACATGGTTTCAATCAATGAGCGAGGTGGAGATCAAACAACGGAGCTCACTCAAAACACATGGATTCGCGCAAACACAAATACACACAATCAGAGATTTGTCACCAGTTGAAGACTGCAGATTTGGCCATTAGAAGGCACTGGGTTGTTACTAAAGCCCTGTCTTCATGAGTTTTGTTACCCTGAAGACTTGAAAAAAAAAAACATATAGCAACCAGGTGGCAAGACAGAACATGCTTTTGAATAATTCATAGCTTTTCAGAGAAAATATTTAATATCTTGGACTCTTTCACTTGGCTGTGCATTTAATCTGCTGGTCCAAACAAACTGAAATTAAAAGTTGGATTATATTACAAAGTTTAACGAGGATCGCTGGGTTTTATTAGTTCAATAAATGCACACAAATACTATAAGATCACACGGAATCAATTTGTTAACAAGCCTATAGTTATAAGAGCCCAATTATTTTCAACAATCTCCATGGCTCTTAAAAACGTACACACAGTGCTAGGCTTATGTAAGTTTACCACACACAAATCTATCTTTTAAATTCATATTTTTAATAGGAAGCTATACAATATTTAGTTTGTGCATATGCATTAGATTAATCAGTACTGAAGCCAAATATGGAGCTTTACTAACAAAATAACTTACAACAATGGTCCAAAAACTAGTACACCCAAACGCATAAGTTATAGTAAAATAGTAATTATAAATTTAATCAAGAAAAATCAAGAGAAGCAATAAAAAAAAATTTGTTGGAAATTTGTAGGCTGTAATTTTTTTTTATTTGCAACATTTAGCTTGAATGTGATTGTTTTCTTTTTCAATTTCTATATAGGTTTAGAGACTAAAATAGTATTTTGATAAATGTATCTGTTTAATAAATAGGTTTTGATTAAATGCACCAAAATACATTGCATATTTTTACTGAAAAACGGATACAAATATTAATTTTCAAAATGAGGTGTACTCAATTATGCTGAGCACTTTACTAATGCATTTTTATTATCATATCAATTTGTTCATTGCACATTTCACAGCATATTTAAAAGGTAAAAATCCACTGGGTGACGCTTAAAAATGTTTAATCGTCCTAAAAAAAACAGACTAACACACACCATGGCTGTTTTGAAATCAAATGGCAAGTGATTGCTTGAAAAAAAAAAAAACATAACATCTACACCAGAGATGTTCAAACTAGGGTTTGCGGGCCAAAGTTGTCCCATTATAACATTTCATTTGAAAAGAGAGTAAGAATGATTTTTGTTTGTTTGTTTGTTTGTTTTATTGCTGAGCTACAAAAAAGGCAACAGAAATTGATCTATTTATATGTTAATTTTAAATGCATACATAATAATAATAATAATAAAACATTTTAAGAATTACTTGGTAAAAATGTAACTACTGTCAATGCAAAATATTATTCTGCAAGAAAATCAAGGTAAATCAGCTGCAGCTTGACTTTATATATATATATTTTACTATAATAAGTTAATTATAAAATTTTATTAAAAAAAATAATCCCAAAAAAAAAATTATATATATATATATATATATATATATATATATATATATATATATATATATATATATATATATATATATATATATATATATATATATATATATACTCTATTAGTTAATACATAGCAATGTTTTCTAGTCATTTTATAATTAGGAAGTACCCATGGCAACTATATTTACATTCAGCCCACTACCCTCAATCTAGTTCAGTTTTTGGCCCTTAATAATAAAAAAAAAAAAAAAAAGATTGGGCACCCCTTAATGGTTAACTTTAAAATCTTTTGAGCTCTTTTTTTAAATGTTGTTTTACAGGACTCATACCCAAGTGTTTTCCATCAACAAGTTCAATGTGTACCGGGTGAGGTACCAAGACAATTTAATACATCAAAAAAGCCATGCAGTATGGTTAGGGTTTGGAAGCATATAACGGTGTATATTGTTACCGCAGAATAAATTGCCAACTGTAATAGATGGTTTTTATTATGTGTATACCACGAGATGTAAATAAGTGAGTGTGGCTAACTCAGTGTGCAGTGTTCATGAGCCTGAAACTGAAGGAATTGCTAACTTAAGCGCTCATAGAAAGATCAGGTCTGCGATCTGAGGTGAACTTTTACCTGTGATTCAGGGTAATCTTTATGAACGACCGTCTTGAAACTGTGAAAGTAATTATATAATGACTCCATCTAGAATATCCTTCGGTAAGTTCCCTTGTGTAGCGCTACAACTTCTGCTGAGCCTGAGCCTGTATAGTTTAAAATATATTCAAGCAGAAAAATATTCTTTAAAATGTAATAAAATGTCACAACATGACTGTTTTTCCGGTACTTGCGTCAACTAAATGCAGTCTTTTAGACATTGAAACAATTTTCAGGCCTTTATCAGCACCAAAGCCTTTGAACAATAGTCTAGAATAGAACAACAATTCTGAAATGTACTCTATGACCAGTGTTGGGCAATAATGCGTTACTAGTAATGCATTATTGTAACGGCACTACATTTGACAGTAACTTATACTGTAACGTACTACTTTTTATATACAGCAACATCGTTACCATCACAAAATGATGCATTTGTCCGTTACTTGGTAAATTAATTAGCTGCAGTCTAGCCCATATCTTCCTGTTTACAGCGGCGACACATTGTGGGATTGCTGGGTGCCAACCAACCACCATAAAGAATAAGCGTCATGTATGAGGCATCAGACTGGACAAAAGTCAAGCGAAAGCAAAGAGACCGGGTGAGCACGAGAGAGGCCAAGTGTGTATGCATGAGAGACTGAATGTGTGCAAGAGACTATTACCATTACTATTATGAATTTCTATGAATAATACTATTTTTGTTGTTTCAAATAAATAAGCACACATTTGTAATTTATATCACAAATTCGATTAGTTTAGTAGACACAGTGACACATTTCTGTTATACTTCAGAACACATTATTTAAATTTATAGTGTTGTATTGTTCAGAAAAATGCTGTGATTTTTTTTATTATTGTTTTGAATATTTTTAAAGCTGTTATACAACAGCAGATTTTGCACGTTGAATATATACAGCTTACTTTCCATAAGTTGCTGACATTATTTAATATTTAATTGTGTTTTAGTTGTGAGAATCCTAATTAATTAATACTGTGACATTGATCAACAGTGTATTATCCATGCAGCATTGAAGTGACGTTATAAGGGCATTAATGGGAATATTAAAATGTTCTTTGGAAAAATAACTAAAATTATTACTTTTAACAGTAATACATTACTTTTTGGTGTAAGTAATTGAGTTACTTTTTGAATTAAGTAACTTGTAGCTAGTAAAAAAAAAGTTATTATTTTTTAGTAACTAGCACAACACTGGTTATGACTTTGGAATACAGTCAATTCTTAAATTTGACAAAGTATTTTGTGTTTCCCTTTCTTTTGGTTAAATTTCAGCTATATGTTTGATTTTTTTTTTTTTTTTTTTTTTTTTTTTTTTGCTTTCATTATAGTTACAAGTAATTGCCTTTTCACAATCATTCTCAAAAGCAATCCGATTCTTGGTCACGAATGAAATGTACACCATTGACAAGCACCATCCAAAATACTTAGAGCAGCTTATTTTGCATATTTCTCAACACCGCAGATATTTACCAGACTGACAATGTGAGTGGTCTAATCGTAATGAGAAATGTAACCTCATCATATCTGTCAATATAGCCAATAAATCTGTCTTCTCCCCATCATTCCACGCACAAAATTAATAATTTTAAGGGTAACACGGTGTATGGAAAAAGCGTAGCTGTTTTTTTACAGCACTGTAGTAGAATGATATATAGAATGTGAAATAAGATATTTTGTATAACAAATAACTCACACATGGTTGACAGTTTTACAACAGAACTCAAAGTAATAACAGTGAAAATAATGACTGAATTAAAGCATCCACGTGTGATGTAAACACTTTCACATGTGAGTTTTACATACTCCAGTTTTTTATTTATTTATTTATTTGTAACCGTTGCTTAAAATACGTTGTGTTCAAAAATTTCCAAGGCGACAAGTTCATCAAGTGACCCAGCAGCCCCAGTGTGATTTCCCCAATGTATATCACATTTTGTTTTATTTTGGCCTTTGCATTTGACAAATGTTCTAATTATATTATGTAATTTCTGATCCTCCGATTCTCAAATATGTAAAAGAACATATATTTAGTTTTTTAAACAGCTTATTAATGATCGTATAATTTGTTATGTGACTGGTAATGGGCACCACCATTGTTGCTAGAAGAGATACAGCTGCAATCTAAAGTTAATTAAAAAGTATTTACAGTTAAAGTCATAATTAATGGCCCCCCTGTTTATTTTTTTCTTCAATTTCTGTTTAACAAAGAGGAGATTTTTTTTCAACACATTTCTAAACATAATAGTTTTAATAACTCATCTGTAATGACTGATCTATTTTATCTTTGCCATGATGACAGTAAATAATATTTGACAAGATATTTTTCAAGACACTTCTATACAGCTTAACTGTTTAATAAAATTGTTTGGTATAGATGTTTTTTGTATAGATCTATCTATCCATCCATCCATCCATCCATCCATCCATCCATCCATCCATCCATCCATCTATCTATCTATCTATCTATCTATCTATCTATCTATCTATCTATCTATCTATCTATCTATCTATCTATCTATCTATCTATCTATCTATCTATCTATCTATCTATCTATCTATCTATCTATCTATCTATCTATCTAAAACAAACTGTATCTTGCTTGTAAAAAGAGGAAAATAAGAGAAATAAAAAGAGGAAATAAGATATATAAATATAAAAGATATATAAAGATATATTTATAAAAGACCACTCAACAATTAGGGATGTTGTTCATCATACTAGCATTCTTCCTCTGTTTTGGTTTGGAGATTTTCAGTTCAGATTTCACAAAGCTAGCATTTTCCAGCTCTTCCAGTCTGACCCTTCTATACGAGCCCATCACTGGAAAGAAGCTATCGGACCAGCTTATTCATTCGAAACCATCAGCCCACTCACCCACCTACACAAACACATAAACTCATATCTGAAGAATGTCTGCTGTGGTTGCCGATTAGCTAACGTCTGAATGCATTGCCATGAATTGTGAGCTTTACTTTCCCAGAATCATCAGTGACAATTTAGCCACTTCTATTCTTAACTAATCAAGGACAATACAATGTACATTTTTCTGTTAAACCCACAAAAACAGAAAAAAAAGAAATGTTTACAACCAAACATTTGACAGTAGCCATTGACTTATTGAAAATAATATAAAATAAAATGAGATTAAATTAAATTAAATTAAATTAAATAATTAAATAATTAAATAATTAAATTAAATTAAATTAAATTAAATTAAATTAAATTAAATTAAATTAAATTAAATTAAATTAAATTAAATTAATTACTTTAAATTAGTTTGGTCCTCCAGAATTTCTTACAGGGATACATTTTTCAAGCAACTTGCAACATCTATCTAATGGGGTGCCACAGGGCTCTGTTTTCATACCACTTATTTTCTCTATCATGGCATCATAGCATCACTACAGTAATCTGTCAATATTCAGTAGCATGCCTTCTTCTATCACTACTTTACTCCACACTCTGGGTAAAAAAACTATAACATAATAATACTTTTTTTATTCTGCACTTTTGTCAACTAAATGCAGTCTTGTAGACTTTGAAACAATTCCCAGGCCCTTACCACCACCACAAATGTTGAACTATAGTCTACTGGGGTGCCACGGGGCACTGTTCTTGGACCATTAAACTAGCATCATAGCATCACAACAGTAATCTGTCATTCAGTGTAACATGCCTTTTCCCTTTTACTGCTTTACTCCACAGTCTGGATGAAGGACTATCCGGCTAGCACTTCTAAACTTCTAGTACAGTAGTGGAATGCAACAGAGACCTCACATCCATCAGTTGTTAAATATTAATATTTAATATTAATACACAACTGTCAATATTAATCTACATCAAATTCAAGACACTGTTGTATAACTGTACAAAACAATTGGTAATACTTTACAATAACAGTACATGCATAATGATGTATTAATATGTAGACTAAACATTACTTTATTAAGAACTAATGATGAGTTAAGGTGTGCACTAATCATGAAATAACTTCACATGAGTCACATGAGTTCATGTGTGACTAACGGCTACCTTAATTACTTGTTAGTACATGCTGTTAATTATTGTATTAACATTTAAGTTTAAGCTAAATGTAACCAAAATTACAGTTTTTTCTCAGACGCTTTGGTGTATTTCTCACAACACTATTTACATTTGCATCAACAGTTAATGGAAACTGCAAAACAATTAGTGCAAACTGCAAAACCTAGTTGATAACCTGCAAAAGTGCGTCACTTGCTCAAAATGGATAGCTCATTCCTCAAAAGCAAGTATTGATGTCAATCAAAGAGTCAGTGTCATCAAAATGAAAAGTCCTGTCACCATTGTTTATGAACAAGATAGTCAAATGGCTTAGTCATGTTTTCATTATGACACTTTACTCTGTACATTTTTTCAATGCAAAAAAGTCAGATTTTGGTGACACTTGCTGAAAATGCTCAAGGCAGCACTATATACTATTTGCACAGCCATTTGAACACTACAGTAAAGTTAGACATCACTGCATTTAGTAAGGTATCTGAGTACAAGACACTGAATATGTATGTTTCACATTTTTACTGCATTTGCTCTTTGCAATGCTAATTTATTCCCAGCATTGTGCAAAAGAATAAATACACCCTTATTTACAACAAACATAAACTTCCTTTGGGTAGAGCTGTGCACAACTGTAAACTATATTGCAGTACATATTGGAACTAAACCTACAACATACACAGGTCTGTGAATCATTCATCAAATTTCTCAATTTTTAAGACATTTTCAGGAAAATAAAGATTTACAATTTGTTTAATAAAATTTGCTAGACAGATTTTGACACCTAGTTCAACATTTTTGTATGTAACGACTCAAGTAATGAAACTAGGACTATTAGTTTTATATGGAGTGACTATTCAGCATTCACAAGTTTAGTTCATTTTGACTGACATGACATAAGCGAATGATAATGTTATAAACAGCAGAGAGTTGTATGAAAGCAATTGATGCATGTCCAAAAGCATTTGCAATGTGGTGGAAGGAATGAGAAACTGCTAATATGATGTGCACAAATGACTAATTGTTTTGAGAAATGCATTAACTGTTGTGCAAATGTAAATAGTGTTGTGAGAAATGCACCAAAGCCACTGAGAAAAACTGTAACTCATAAGCTGTGTATAAGTATGTCATGACATTACTTGAAGGAGAACATAACCATTAACTCATCCTTACTAATCAACTCCTGTGTTTAAACTGTTCTAGTTGGACATTCATAAATAATTCATGAGTAGTTAAGAATGGGTTAATTATGATATGCCCCTCCAAGTAAAGTCATGATAATAATATATTAACAGTTCATGAGTTCATGATGGTTAAATTAATTAATACGCAACAAATGTGGTAATAAATAAATAATCATGTACTAATTGGCAAAGTTGTAATTCATGTGACACGTGCAGTTAAAGTTAGTTCATGATTAGCACAGGCATTAACTCATCATTAGTTCATAATAATAATAATAGTAATAATAATAAAATGCTTAGTTTACATATTAACACACCATTGTTCATGTAATGTCATTGTAGTGTTACCAAACAAGCAATAGTTTTGCCCCACTTTACCTAAATTTACTGGTTTAGACTTTTTTTGCCCCATTTGCTCACTATGGAACATAAATCATTTGTTAAAATATAATGTGACACTGTATTTCTTTACATTGTTAAAGTGTTTTAAGGTGTTTATATATTCTGCAAAGAACTGCACAAAAATAAGCCTTTATTTAATTTTTTTTTCTCCAAAAATATGTGCCATAATCATAATTTGTGTAAAAAGAAACCAAAAAGAGTGGGTTTTTCCTCTGCCCTGAGTTTTCATTTCACATTTCTCTTTTTTTCAAAAGCGCAGTCAGAGTAACGCACTTCCAATAAGCCTGGTTTCCATGATACACACACATAAATGCCCACAAGAACAAATATACTTGCATAACCCAAAATGTGATTAATAAAATGTGCAGTAGAAATGATACTCTTGTTTATTTATGCTGGAGCCTATTGAGAAAAATGAAAACAACACTGAGTTGTAAACCGGTTGGAAAGCTGAATGCATATTTATTCATTTAATTAGGCAAATGAAAGAGGGAGGATATGGAAATGCAGTCGAGGTGAAATCGGCCAAAACATTCTAGTCATGCAAAACCTCAGCAGGAATACAAAACGGAAAATGGGTGTGGATGGATCAAAATGCACCCATAATATATAAATAATGAGTTGTGTAACATCATATTTAAAGTGAGTTTAGTTTCTATCACCTGAACTCTTAATGGACTTTCATACCTGCAAGTTTTCAGTTAGCAAAAAATCAATTCAGGACCGCACACAGATTCATGATCAATTAAACGCTTAGTATTATGATGCTGAAATGCACTGACCTCAATGTAACCCTTGTAAACTAAAGCACTCTAAATAAAGCACAGGTGGAAAGACGTGACGGTTTTCTGTTTCCCACATCTGATATTAATTTCCCTAGTATTATGCAAAACCCTCCTCTCAGAATTCATACAGTTCAGATAATAGCTGTGTTATCTTGAGTAATGTTGCATAATATGTTGGCTAATGGCTTAAGAAATGTTACAGATTTAAGAAGTGATTTTCCACTTTTTAAGCACTGACAATTAGATGTTTTGCCAGAAGTACCCATTGTGATTCTGACTATGAATTTCAATGTTTAATCATTTTCTTTTATAATGTTGGCAAATATGAACTGTTAAATGAGTGTTTTAGAGGTTTAAAACATTACAAGTAATACAAATGTTATGATTTTATAAAAATAATTATCAACGATTGATAAAAATCTTCATTTTCTTTCCAATTTATGAGTAGGGTTGGGCGATGTAGACCAATTTAGCACATTATTACATTTTATTGACTACCTACAAAGCCTTGAATGGCTTAGCTTCCCAGTATTTGAGGGAGTTCCTGGTGTATTATAGCCCCTCACGTCCACTCCACTCAATTAATTCTGTACAATTGATTATTCCCAGAATATCAAAATCAACTGAAGGTGGTAGATCTTTCTCATATCTGGCACCTAAACTCTGGAACAGCCTTCCTAGCACAGTTCAGGGACACACTCTGACTTAAAGACATGTCTTTGCATTAGCATGCACATAAAACACAAATGTTGTTGAAATCCAAATCCTCTAAAGGAATGTTAGTCTGCATTATTTAGGGCAACTGGAGCCGGGAACACTTCCCTAAAGACATTATAAATTTAGCGGCATCTGCACTTATGTTAGTCTTTTTATTATTTCCAAAGTTCCCATAATTGTGGACCAGGCCGTATCCTGGGCATCTGCTGTGGTGATTATGGAGAGGTGGAGAGCGTGAGACTGATCCTTCTAAGACACCAGTGACAGATGACAGATAAGTCCTCGCATTGATCTTGAAGGGACAGCCTGTACACCAGCAGGTGACCTCCCACCTGCAGCTTCAACACGATGGACGTCCAGCTCTCTCCAGCCTCCGGCGCCTGGACTGCAGCTCTGTGAAGGACGTTTGGCCATAGGAGAAATGGTCGTGCCAAACTGAGCCTGGTTTCTCTCAATGTTCTTTTAATTCTTCACTTTCAACCAATAGGTGAAACCTTTTCCTCGCTGTTGTGGCCACTGGCTTGCATGAATCGGTACCTGTGGAGCTGCGCATCGATAAATTTCCTCTTCAGTGTTTGAACTCTCAGCAGTGAATATTAAACCACACTGAACTGAACTAAACCGAACTTCTACACTGTAAAAACTGCCCGACGTGCACATCTCTGTGGTGTTTTGTGATCAAAGCACCCGCTGACTGCTGGAGCTCAGACACACACATACACTGCAGTGCATAACAGAGTGCTGTGTGTTTGTGTGTGTGGTCATGTGATGTGCATTTTCAGTTGTATAGTGTGGACGGAGGGCTTTTCAGAAATCCTAGATGAAACGCCAGTGTGGACATGAATTGTTTTTGTTCTAAAATGAAAACAAAAATTTAAAACTAAGACGTATTAGTGCAAACAGGGCCTAAGTGTGTAAGCGTCTAGGTTTTCATGAGCGGGTTGTTGCAACGGGGGCAGGGCAGAGGATTGCGATGCCACCTTAGCATCATAATGTCTATCGGCCAATCCTAAGCCTATTAATGAGGATGCATTTTAGCTGGATATATTACGTTTAAATTGCATTTACAGATTTTGATCCTACATTAATGCATACGCGCACTGCCCGTTACAAAATTGGATCCTCTGATCCAAAAAAATAATTAAATAAATAATTAAAATATTTGTTTCTGGAAGGAAACAGGTGTTTTCTAAAAACCTGTTTGAACTTCAAAAAGAAACGCTGCCAAGCCTCCCAACAAGCCCTCGCTACCTGTTTGAATTTCAAGCATTTTACTAATTATCATGAACTGGTGCCAGAGGCTATAACCTTTCATCCAATTACACTCTGTGTCAGACCCATCTGGACTACAACGGAAACAAAAGTCTCCAAACTATCTCATTCCATTTACTCCTCCAGACTGCTTTAGGAGTGCATGTGGTTTCACAGTGTCACAGTTCTGGCTCATGAGAAAGGCTGTGTTGGAATGTCTAACAGCTGGACAACTCTTCACAAACTTTTAGCTTCCCTTCTTTGGGGTTGTGATACCCCAACTGAATTTCTCAATCTTTTTGTGTTTTTTTATGCATTGTATAAAAAATGCCAGTTGATTTGATGTCAATTGTCTACTTTGATAGTCCAATGTGTTCTTGATGCCAATCCTGGATGTCAGTTTGATGTCAATCAAAAAATCATGTCAAAACATTGATGTCCATTTGACATCCAGACATTAAAGGGCACATAGTTTACCCTTTTTTATGATTTAATATTAACATTATGGTTCTTCTGAGTGTGCCAGTTTAGGTTCAGTTCAACACACAGTTCAGCTTTTTTTATTATAATGCGTTAAAAAGTGTCATGTTGGGGGCGTGTACACAGTTCGCTGTTATAGGGGCGTGTTGCTTCACATGAAAATTAGTTTCGGCTTCTTGTCCAACGTAACAAGGGGGCGGAGCCAAGAGCTCCCTGCTGTGTGTTTGCAACAGACAGGAAGACAGAGAGAGAAGAGACATGAGTGAGAGAACCAGCATTCAGCCATACATGTACGACTCGGACATACCAAGCAGAGAGTACAAAATCATTTGTGTCTTTTGTATAGTTTTACAGCCAACTGTGTGCTAGTTTCAAGTGCCGAGCTTGTACACTGAGACTAATAACCTCGCTCACTGAATTAAGTTTGACTGAGGCACCGGATGCACCGCTCGAAGCCACGACACGGCCCACCAGACACTCTCTTTGGCGCGGCAGAAACATGAAGTGTCCCGAATCGTTGCGCCATGCAGCACCATGCATTTTAGAATTCTAAACATAGGTTTCTATCAGGGTACACACAACGGCACTTCAAGTTGACGGCTGTCCGCGGAGAGCAACGCTTCTGGTGTGCAACATGCAGGCAAGTTCATTATTTTATTTCCAATGGAGAGAGGTGCATATGATGCAACGCGCTTGCACTTTTCCAGCTGCACCTAGTTAAGATGACAGGGAGCTTCTGTGATCGCGAGAAACACAAATGGCTGAAGTTTAAGGTAGATGCATTGAAAAGTACACGTTTGCAAATCTACCTTAAGGTACAAACAATAATTCCGATTAGAGCGATAATGTGGAGAAGACTGATCTTGTGTTGAGCCCAATGAGCCTTACATCTAAAAAATAGAGCAAGGGTGTTCCTTTCATGATACCGCTTTGACTCACACGCTGAGAATGGCAGACGTGACACAACAAACTTAGGATGGCGCCTGTCAATCAATATTGGTGGGCGGGGGGACCGCACTCTTACATCAAGTTGCGGTTGGTCTGAAAACCGCTCCAATTGGTCCACTGTTTTTATGTTGTTTAATTTAAAAAGAAAAAAAAAACACTGACTTTGTTTTTATCACCCCAATATGACGGTCTATACCTACACACATGTCTGTCCAAACAGCTTGAAAAGAAGATTTTTCACCATAGCTGCCTTTTAATGCTCTCTTAACCATCAAAATAACATCACAAAAAGTAATAATATAAGAATGTTTTTATTTATCTGTTTCAAATTCCAAATTCACCTTGGCTTTTGTATTCCTACAATGCATGTAAATTACTTGATGTCAAAAGGACATCAAATTGACATCAAACATTGACAAAAAAACACATCAAAAACTAATTACTGAACTATCCTATATTTGACCACAATGTTAGAAGTCAGTCTGATGAAGACAACTGACATCAAATTGATTAGCATTTTTAAAATGTTTTTAGAGTATTTTGTGTCACAATTTTGACATCAAGGTGCAAATGGCATGGCAAGGGACAGCATAACTTTTGGTCCCTGTGGCCAAATTATTGACAAATTATTAGAAAAATCATTTTCTTTTTTTTTTTTTTTTTCTTTTTTACTTATATGCATTCTGGCGCCATCACACTTTACATATTATTATTTAAAATGTCCAACAGGGTGTAAACAGTCACAGGTAAATAATTTCTTACAGTAATGGAAATTCCCAGTTTGATTGTCATCACATCTCAAATGAGTTTGCAGCTTTCTGTAATGTTCTGAAAATGCCATTCTGTAATATAAAGATGTAAAAATAGGTACTCTACTGTCTTGCTAAGATGATTTCATTGCAAGCATTGAATCCTCAATGCATTTTAACATTTATTTTTTGGCATAATTTTATGAAATTACCAAACGATTGCACATGACACACAATAAACATATTCCATCCCCAAGTGATATTTTCCTTGATTTTTTTGTGACATACCACATAATTCATCTCAAGTGAGTACTGGTCTTAATAGTTAACAAATACACTCAGTTTATTAAAGGGGCTTTATGTACTATTCAGATCCATGTACATGTAGAAGTGTTTGAACATGAACCAATGGCCCAATATATTCACAGCAAAGTAAATTTTCATTCATTAATTACAAATAAAATCAAGTAGAAAATATTTTTGCTGACAAATATATACAGCCAGATCCATAAACATTGGGTCATCGACACAATTCTAACATTTTTGGCTCGATACACCAACACAATAGATTTGAAATGAAATGACCATGATGTGCTTAACTGTCGACTGTCAGCTTTAACTTGAAGGTATTTACATCCAAATCAGGTCTAGGAATTACAAGAGTTTATATATCCGCCTCCCACTTGTTAAGGGACCAAAAGTAATGACGATAAGCTTCTCAGCTGTTCCATGGCCAAGTGTATGTTATTCCCTCCCATCCCAACTACATAAATTGATGATAATATTTATTTGATTTAAACTGGTTTCCCATTTCACTTTGTGCTATTGAAAAGTAATTAAATAGTGCCAGATTATTCGTATATTAAAATATCCGCACAATCAGATTTAAGACTGGCAACAAACAGTAGTTTGAGCATATAGGTTTGACATGAGTAGGTGTGCAGAGAAAGTCCTGGTGTCGCAGAAGTTTCAGAAAAGCTTCTCTGGCTTGTGAAGAAGCCCTTATTAATGTGATGACATTTCTGGGTTAGCTTTCAAAGCTTTGAGTACAGCAACACATAGCACCTCATTATAAGAAAACACATCCACTTGCTTAACACACACAGCAGACACACAAATGCAGTCGCACGCTAATGAACAACACGCACAATAAAAGCTAAAAATAAAGGCACACACACACATACGCGCTCCTTCCATAAACCTCAACAAACGCACACATACATTCAAAAGGGTTCACACATCAAATTTAATCAGAACTAGCCAAGTGAAAGCAATTGCCTTGAACCGAGCATGAGATGATGTCTCTGAGAACACAACCAAGTGAAGACAGACAAATCCTCGGATATTGACTATGGTTAATGTACTTAATGTGCCTAACAATAGCATGCTGTGAGCACCGGGTGTCTGGGAGCAGAGAATGTGCTAGTAAAAGCCATACCGCATTTTGCAGACGGCTGGAGATGTAAGCCTCAAGATCAGACACAGAGCGAGTGGTGTTAAACGCAACGGCTGTGCATGTGGAATAAAAATCAGCTGATGGTTTGCATTGGAGGATCAAATGGAACTTCCATCTTTTGATAATCAATAAACACGCCATGGCATCAACCTTGGCCTGAGAATAATTGTGGCACCTTCATTCAACGCGGTTCACTCAGATCTAGATAAATGACACCGATACCTGAATCTGAATCTTATTACACCTCATGTCTGTAAAGGGGCTGAATAATGTCATTCATGAGTCTGCAGAGGCGAGGAAGATGTTGAATACCCAAAAGTGCTTGTGGAATATGCTGTACTATAGAAATCACGACAGCCAGGAATAGCACCTCAGTACAAAAGAGCATATACTGTAGTCATCTAGACTTTTTTTTTTTTTTTTTTTTTTTTTTTGAGGAGTTGGGAGTGATTGAGATTATCTAATTAGACAAAATATGAAACAACCCAAGAGAACCGCAACCGGAGATCAGCCAATAATTCCCAAACAACCCACCCACTCCCAGAAACACAAAGACTAGCCAGAAGTCTGCGTTTACTTCCAAATTACTTGCTAATGAGGCACCTGGCTAGACATGAAATGAAAACACCTTCTCTGATGTTAAGAACCTTCTTAATTTCTCCCCCTCACTTACAAACCCAGCAACTTAGATACTGTAGATGTTCTCTGACATACTATATGGATGAAGCTCTTCTACAGGGATGTCAAACTCAGTTCCTGGAGGGCCGCAGCTCTGCACAGTTTAGTTTCAACCCTAATTGCACAAACCTGATCAAACTAATTGAGTCCCTCAGGCTAGTTTGAAACCTTCAGGTAAGTGTGTCAGAGAAGGGTTGGAACTACTGTGCAGGGCTGCGGCCCTCCGGGAACTGAGTTTGATGCCCCTGCTCTAATATATCCTCTTCAGTACTTAGGGTGATTTTATTGATTGGGACTACAGATGTAAATTAGCTTTATAACTAACTCTGGTACATATCATGTTGTACATTGTCCCTGAATGAATGAATGAATGAATGAATGAATGAATGAATGAATGAATGAATGAAAACTACAATGTGTGTGTGTACTTTGTCTTAATTTACAACATTTTGTGAAACATTAACTTGAGGTTGTTTGTCTGATGAATTGTACTGGATGCACCCTACAGAAAGCTAAATTGATGCCCAAATTGCAAGGACAGAAAAACAATTTACCAAATTGACATTTAAAGGCTGTTTACATAATGTAGGTAATGAAAGGTCATTTATTAGATGTAATGCATAAAAAAAATAAAATATCTACTTTTCCCAGAACTCTAACATTTAACACACAACTTTAACTTTAACACACAAGACCTTGTCAAGGCAACCACTGCTATGGCAATCTGCATGTTTGTAATCTCAAAATCTAATGTTGGCATACAAAACAAGCTGCATTCATAATTAACACCAATTTGCTAAGCCATATTTCCAAATGATATTAAAACATTAACATTTTTGACAATAATGGCGCATTCACACTAGCGCTTTTGGTCCACACCCTGGTTTGTCTGATATCAAAGTATGGTACACTTAGCTAGAGTTTACGTGTCTTCTGACCTCGGGTGCGCATTCGCACCTGAAAGTTTGTGCAAACTTGCACTTCTGATATGAATGCAATTGTACTATATAACAGAAGTGAACCGCCAACTGTACCAATAGTATCTGGTTGCAGCCTTTATGATGCAAGCTGAGATTGCATCACTCAGCGATGCAATGTCAGACACAATGCACTCAATGGAGTGAGTGACGTCACTGTGACGGGTTGGGTTAGGGGTGGGGTTATGTGAGCGCATTAAAAAGCATTGGATGCAGCTCAGATTGCACTGCACCAGGTCTGCATCCAGACACCTTTTAAATGCACAACAAACTTTAGTTTTTATAGCGTTCATATGTATGTGTATCACCTACACAGTGACAAGTGGGACAAACAGTGATAATGTCTGCTTATCTCCACCAAAAATGACTTCTGCAGACTTTGCATGATGTTCTAAACGTTTTTAAAGTTTTTTTATTTTTATTTTTTATTTTTTTTGCCAGATAGATGCACGTGGCTCTTTGTATTTCAGTTATCTTAACAGAACCAAACAAATCAGAAGCAGAATATGAAAGTATCAGAAACAGAATATGTGTACATCTTCATTTTGACGCTTTGCTTTTGTGGCTGTCACCTAGCAACAGCTGTCCCACAACAGCAGCTTGATGACGCAAGCATACCAGGGGTCAGAAGGAAAAAAAGACTGAACACAAACTAGTTGAAAAGGTGGCAAGGGGGGATAATCAAATTTGGGTCCGGTACTGGCAATTGAACCAAGTGTGAAAGCACTCTGTGTTTACACAACAGCAATGTGGTATAAATGTTTGTTTTTTTAAACATGCCTCGTCTTTCACATGAACCTATAAAAAATAAATAAATAAAATGTTATATGCATTTCAGGCTAACAGTTGGCAAAGTCACTAGAGCATATCCGACTTGCATGTATGCACATAACATCATTTCACAAAATCATTTTTTTTTCTGTAATTTACAACAGTATCATTTTCAAAAAAACTGCACTTTACATTCAGTTTTCAAAAAAAATAAAGAAAAGAATAAACAGCCCGAATGAACAGTTTAAATGCATAAAATGTTTTCAGTGTATACCTAAAAACTGTTTTATACATGCCTTCTGAACCATATGAAATTCAATTCATTTAAATTTTACTCACTTTTAAATTAGATTTTTTATCCACCCTGTAAACTATAGTAAATTATAAGCCATTCACAATTTAGTTCTGAATGATGCACGTCCCTGATGTATAATGATTTAAGTGAATGTGTTTTAAATAAATAAATCAAATATGACTCAATTTAACATTTAACATTCTCTCATGTCAGATCTGAGAGCAATACGCTCTTTGCAAAGCCAGCTTTAATCAACTTCACCCTTTTTTAATAAAAAAAGTAAAAAAAAAAAAAAAAGCTTTAAAGAGCTGTGGACCTTAGGGATCACAAGGAGAACTTGCTACACAGGTAATTTTAGCACAGCTTTAAATAAACTGTTTAAATATGCAGCAATCCAGATCAAATCCACCCTCTATCACTCCTAGACACATTGGCATAAGTACTGCAGTGGTCCTTGTTAACAGATGCCATGTGAAGTAGACAAGTTCTAAGGGAGGACGATTTGTTTCCTAGAGAGAAGAAGAGGGTTATTTGCTTGGGAATGACATCCTCTTCATTCAGTTTGACATCCTGCCATCTGTTATTCTAATTCGTAACTCATTATGAATGTCCTTTTATTCACAGTCAGTGATAACACACTACACCCAGTACTGGCCCTAAAAGACAAACAAAACATGACAAAGGAACTGAAAATAAATTTGACTTACATGTATGTGTGACTAATGTTCTCTATCTATCTATCTATCTATCTATCTATCTATCTATCTATCTATCTATCTATCTATCTATCTATCTGTCTGTCTGTCTGTCTGTCTGTCTGTCTGTCTGTCTGTCTGTCTGTCTGTCTGTCTGTCTGTCTGTCTGTCTGTCTGTCTGTCTGTCTGTCTGTCCATCATTGTCGTCTATCTGTCCGTCTATCTATCTATATATCTGTCCTACCATCCATCTGTCCTTCCTTCCATCTATCTATCTATCTATCTATCTATCTATCTATCTATCTATCTATCTATCTATCTATCTATCTATCTATCTATCTATCTATCTCCGTCTGTCTGTCTGTCTGTCTGCCTATCTATCTATCTGTCTGTCTATCTATCTATATATCTTTCCTACCATCCATCTGTCCTTCCATCTATCTATCTATCTATCTATCTATCTATCTATCTATCTATCTATCTAT
This sequence comes from Danio rerio, assembly GCF_052040795.2. Classification (NCBI taxonomy): domain Eukaryota; kingdom Metazoa; phylum Chordata; class Actinopteri; order Cypriniformes; family Danionidae; genus Danio; species Danio rerio. Next base: position 48,765,728 of record NC_141025.1, read on the forward strand.
CTATCTATCTATCTATCTATCTATCTATCTATCTATCTATCTATCTATCTATCTATCTATCTATCTATCTATCTATCTATCTATCTATCTATCTATCTATCTATCTATCTTCTTCTTCTGTCTGTCTGCCTATCTATCTATCTATCTATCTATCTATCTATCTATCTATCTATCTATCTATCTATCTATCTATCTATCTATCTATCTATCTATCTATCTATCTATCTATCTATCTATCTCCGTCTGTCTGTCTGTCTGCCTATCTATCTATCTATCTATCTATCTATCTATCTATCTATCTATCTATCTATCTATCTATCTATCTATCTATCTATCTATCTATCTATCTATCTATCTCCGTCTGTCTGTCTGTCTGCCTATCTATCTATCTATCTATCTATCTATCTATCTATCTATCTATCTATCTATCTATCTATCTATCTATCTATCTATCTATCTATCTATCTATCTATCTATCTATCTATCTATCTATCTATCTATATTATGAATGAATGGACAATTTTAAAATGTAAACTGGATGAAGAAATGGATTGGTAGATGGATATACTGACAATGTTTAAAATGTTTAAGTCTTTCCAGAAGAGTTATACACAGTGGGTATTAGAATACCACTAAGATAATAAATCAAAAGAGCGCTGAAGTTATGTACTCCCTGAATCCCACACACAAAAAGAATTGTTCATTTCATGCCACGTCACTATTTATTTAATGCCATGCTCTGATTGCTACAGAAAGCTCAAATCTCTTGTTATATCTGTACCATTCATTAAGAGTGAGGAAAATCAGTCTTCATTTTTTTCCACATCATTCATGTAATGACAAAGAGGAGCTGACTGCAATCTCTTCAGATGTAGACTGAATTAACCGGGCTTTCGGTGCAACTCATTCTACAACAGATCTATAGGCATTATACATGGTATTAAGCTTTGTGCTAATATCTGAATAAAAAAAATAAAAATAAAAAAAAACAGTCATTTCATGGAAGGCCATTTTTTGTTAAATGCCATGAGTTATTGTTTACAGAATGCTCACGTGTTGTTATGTTTGCCAGTCCATAAGATATTATATTATATGCAGCCATCTATCTTGTGTTTTTGTTTCTTTCTTGGGGAGGAGGGGCGGTATTTGTTCATAATTTAAGGCAAGATATCATGACACAGGATATACTCCACTGCAATCTGTCCTTCTGATGCACAATGGCCCACAGGCAGTATGCACCACAGGTCTGGACATCTAGCATAGTCAGCAACATTGGGTTAACACTAAATCTCTCAGTGGCATTTGATGATACCCCCACTGGCACACCATAACACTGCCATGCCCCCAAATTCTCCAAGGAGCTCTACAAAGCCAAGCATTAGCATTCCCTTTCATCTCATTTCCAGATGCTTGCTGAAAAAAAAAAAAAAAAAAAAAAAAAAACAACAACAACACATCAATTTTCACATTTAGAAATTGCTAATACATTTTAGAATTACAGTTTTTCTCAGTCGCTTTGGTGCGTTTCTCACAACACTAGTGCATTTTTAAAAACATTTAATGATTTTCTCAAAACAATTAGTACAAACTGCAAAACCTAGCTGATAACCTGCAAAAGCGCATCACATGCTCAAAATGGATAGTTCATTCCTCAAAAGCAAGTATTGATGTCAATCAAAGTGTCAGTGTCATCAAAATGAAAAGTCCTGACACCATTGTTTATGAACAAGATAGTCAAATGGCTTAGTCATGTTTTCATTATGACAGTTTACTCTGGACATTTTTTCAATGCAAAAAAAGTCTGATTTTGGTGACACTTCCTGAAAATGCTCAAGACAGCACTATATACTATTTGCATATCCATTTGAAAACTACAGTAAAGTTAGACATCACTGCATTTAGTAAGGTATCTAAGTACAAGACACTGAATATGTATGTTTCACATTTTTACTGCATTTGCTCTTTGCAATCCTAATTTATTCCCAGCATTGTTCAAAAGAATAAATACACCCTTATTTACAACAAACATAAACTCCCTTTAGGTAGAGCTGTGCACAACTGTAAACTATATTGCAGTACATATTGGAACTGAGCCTACAACATACACAGGTCTGTAAATCATTTATCAAATTGTTCAATTTTAAAGACATTTTCAGGAAAATAAAGATTTAAATTTGTTAAAAAAAATAGCTTGACACATTTTGACAACTAGTTTAACATTTTTGTATGCAATGACTCAAGTAATGAAATGAGGACTGTTAGTTTTATATAATGACTATTCAGCATTTACAAGTTTAGTTCATTTTGACTGACATGACATAAGCAGATGATGATGTTCTAAACAGCAGAGAGTTGTATGAAAGCAATTGATGCATGTCCAAAAGCATTCGCAATTTGTTGGAAAGAATGAAAAACTGCTACTAGGGATGTGCACAAATGACTAATTGTTTTGAGAAATGCAATAACTGTTGTGCAAATGTAAATAGTGTAGCGTGAAATGCATGAAAGCGTAAAGAAAAACTGTAATTACAAAGAATCTATAAGTGAGCTATTGAATCAAACCTCGTAATGTCACATATAAAACACTGATAAAAGTAAAAATAAATATGTAAAAATAAAGTAAAAAATCTACGTACATTAACAGTGTTTTGTAGGTCCCCAAGAAGCATGTGATTTGATTTCACCACATGAAACATAAAGTTAATGAGTATGTAAATATGTAAACAAAAATAAAAACATGTTTACATGCTAAATGCTAAGCAGGTGTAGAAATTAGCTTATTCAAAAATGCTACAAATGACTTATCTCTGCCTCATTACTTAACCAAAATTCAGATTAGGTCACAATCTGGAGCTATTATAAACACTTAACTGTAGCTTTCATTTTATGACTGTAAATTGTCACAAATATACATATATCGCATTCGGACCCTGAGCATGCCTCAATACCGCTGCCACATTTGTACAGTGCTCCCAGGACAAATGTCATTCAATGGATGTCATACGCACTATGTCAATACTCAAGCCAATCTAAAGATGCAAACAAAGAAAAAAAAAAACACAAAGGCATAACATTTCATTGGTAAGATTTAGTTTACGTTTTTGTATGTTACAAACTTTGTGCTCAACAAGTTACGTTACTGATGATGATACAGTCACCTACTGCACTGACCATAAGGCAAAGTAGCACCAACTCAGCAAACAATGTAAATGAAACATGACAACAAGACGCTGATGCCAGAAATGTGTATTATTTTCGGCTAAGTCAAGTAACTTATAAGGGTGCCTGATAACATAACAGTGCCTACGCCTCAATGTGCATACTTTCTACCATAAATTATTGAATATTTAAGATGTTATATACCATTTAGATCAGAAAGGTGAATATGCACATTGAGACGGAGGAATATTGATGGTTGACACGAGTCGTTTATGATGGAGATTCATTCACAAACAGATTGCTCCCTCTGTTAGGAATAAAAGTAAAAGCAGGAGATGGGATGTTTTTCAGGACATGGATTACATCAAATTTAACAGGGAGGGAGGATAATACATTTAACAATCCATGCACATGCTTTTTGTAAGCAATTGCAGTGCGGTCACGCATCGATATAGAAAAGTGATATAAAATTATAATTTTCATAATTTAAAAAAATATTTGCTAACTGACCGCCAGCAACAATCCTGATCATAGATATACGTATATCTATGGCTTTGGATGGCCAGTCCCCCACAGCACTTTAGTCCCTCAAAGGGAGCTCTTCCCTTTACTAAGATGGCGGCTCTATTAACACATTTCTTCCAATGGACAACATTAACGTTGACAACATCTAATGTAAATATCTATGGTAAATTGTTAGCTTGATGTTAATTTTATCTTTGATGAATTTGCTGCAGATTCCCTGCTGCATCTGTCTTTGTTTTTGTTTGTGTTGTGTTTTGTTTTAGGCAACACAATGACACAGTAGGTAGTGCTGTCGCCTCATAGCAAGAAGGCCGCTGGTTCGAGCCTCGGCTGGGTCAGTTAGCGAATCCGTGTGGAGTTTGCATGTTCTCCCTGCGTTCTTGTGGGTTTTCCCCCACAGTCCAAAGACATGCATTTCAGGTAAATTGGGTAGGCTAAATTGTCCATAGTGTATGAGTGTGAATGAGTGTTTATGGATGTTTCCCAGAGATGGGTTGTTGCTGGAAGGCTGAACATCCATTGCTTAAAACGTGCTGGATAAGTCGGCGGTTCATTCCTCTGTGGTGACCCCGGATTGATAAAGGGACTAAGCCAAAAAGGAAATTAGTAAATGAATGAATGTGTTTTGTTTTGTTTTCTTCATTTAGAAAGATCCATGATTATTTCCAGCCACTTAATATAATTAATAAAGGGACTAAGCTGAAAATAAAACAAATGAAAGAATCTAGGAATGACTGACAAATATAAACTATCCAAACGATTAATGTACAAATACTTGAATATCCTATAAATGAATAAATTTAGCCAATATACAGTCCTTCCATCAAAAGAGAAAGCAACTAAATTGACTATACTAACAAGCTAAATCTTGACCCCCTATTATTCTTCGCACAGTCCAGTCTAATCTTGTTCTTGTGATGGAGGTGCCCTAGCATGAGATAATACAGGTCAAGTCCTGTTCATCTACAAACGCCAATGGTGCCATTAGTCTGTCAAAACAAGTGAAAAATGAATCCATCTTTCATTATTAGCAGGATTGCATGGGCACAGTCCAGACAGTGATGACCACAATTACACCCCAGCGTACACGAAAAGAAGGGCAATGAGTAAAGTTCAATGACACCTCATCAGAACGGAAGGTCATTACGGAAAGATTGAGTTCTGTTTGGCCATGTTGCTCCACTCATGATTAATTGTGATCTGTGAGCCTATCAGAATCAATGATCTAGAAAGGAATGGCCTCTGTACACTCATTAATGAGAGTGAAAGCGAGGGATGGAACAAAAATGAATGACAAACCCATCTACTTCTCTTAGCCACCTACGAAATGAGTCTTGTGAGAGGGTAAAATGATGTAATATGGCTGCCTGTTGTTCTCAAGAGGCAAAGAAGTCATTTGCTTAACTAAGAAAACAATTGAACTGGCACTATATCATAAAAAAGTACACGTCGACACTCAGAATCGCAATCAACTCTGCAAGTTCACTCTTGAAAAATGCTGTGGTCACATTTACATTTTTAACAAGGAATCTGATTGCGCTTTGCATCTATTTAATGAATCTATTTTTTCACTCTGACGTCTCGTTAAACAGAGAGCCTACGGTGGATTGTTTCTCAAAAGAGATTTGCTTAGATTTTTTTTTTTCCACAAAGTAATAGCTAATGTCACGCAATAAATAAAGCATGGAGGACTCACGCAGGGAAGCCGTTCTAATGAAGTGGCCATCTGACGCTGACAGCACAGTTCATGTGTGTGGGATAAAGACCTGAACTACTAGAGCTTAAGGGCCCACAGGGTTAACCAACCAGAACAAATTTGTCTCACACTCTCAACATGGGTCCCCTGTCAAACACAGTCCTGTCCTCGAGCTGGGATAAAATAGTTACACTGTCACGGATAAAGTGCCCAATACAAAGTGGAAAGTGTAATGCAACAAATATTGAAAAAGAAAGCTTTTTTGGGGACTAAACTGTAGTGCATGGGTATATTATTCAGAAAATACATGCAAACACATAGATAAACAAAAGTAGAGGATGTCTAGACACAGTTTACGGTTTAAAAACAATACGATGAGTCACCAAAAGCATCATCTATACAGAAGACCTCTATACTCCACTTTCTATTTCAAAATTGCAATTAGTTCTTACAATAGCAGGACCTACAGTATTGTCATGATTCATAGATTTTTTTTTATTATTTATTTATTTATTTTTTTGTTACTTTGACTTTACAGTATATCTCATAACTTTATTACCTTCAATAAAAGGGCCATGAAACCCCTTTCTTTCGGTTCAAGTCTATCTCAGAAATTTTTTTTTCAAAAAATGCTTCATAATGGGCATGGAGCTCTGAGGAGAGCAGAGTGAGGAGTGGGCATGGCCAGCAGAACAGGCAAAAATGTCAACTCACAAAATGTGACGCAAACTGTGAGGAGACGCATGATTTTATAGTTTACAAAGTTAAAATCAAAGAAATTCACAGTAATTTAATACCCTGTACATATGTTATTTCATACACATATAGCCACAATATGTAAACACTGTAAATGAGTCAGACCCAATCCCCAGGTCTGACGGTCACAGTGGATAGCAGTGCAGCATGTCTCTTGCCCAGTGCGTGGCACCCCCATGAAATTTTCTTAGGGGTGGCTATTTGAGGCCACACCAAATCTTGGGGTGGCACACAAAAAAATAAAAAAATAATGAATTCATTGTAATGTTATGTTTTTTTTTTTTCTGGTAAATTAAATACTCTGGTTTTAATTCATTTTTTCAAATACTTTTAAAATATTGCAATTTATTCTTTGAAAATCAATTACCAAGTATATGTGTAATCCGAATATAAATCAATATTTAACTTAAACATTTAACAAACTGATTTAAAAATTTCAAAATGCATTTATTTATGTTCTAGGATTTGTAGTTTTCAATCAGATAAAACACAATTTTTCATTTAAAAAAAATAATTTCTTAATAAAAAGTGTACAATCTCATGAACCCAAAGTCATGTTCCGTTTCTCGTCATCAAACAATACTAAACAAATTATGTTATTTTTCCTTCATTTAAAAAAAAAAAAAAAAAAAACTTGAATTTGTTGTGGTAAAGTCAGCTTATTTGCTGCGATTGGATGTCTATGGTTTATCTCCGAGGTGCAGCCAGAAAAGTCAGTAAAACATTCATTCAGCGCATGCTTAAAGGGGGAGGGACAGCGAATCAGCAATGTCTGTGGCGCCAATCAATCCACAATAATTTGGTGGATGTATTTTATTTATTTTATAGAAATATTGTGAATTTACGTAAGAACATTTATCTATCTATCTATCTATCTATGATCGATATATCAATCCATCCATCCATCCATCCTTTTTATTTTACGTTAGGCACAAACAAAGTTCTATACAGCAGTTCACCATCTGTCATGAATTTTTTTTTTTAAAAATCAATCGAAGCACCTTTAGGTTAAAGGTGTCTACACACATTACAAAAAAAAAAAAAAAAAAAAACAATATCTATAACACAGCACATACATTCCGCAACATGCCCCCTTATCATCAGCAGGTTTTATTTCACGGTCTGCCTGAGACAGTTGGTAGGCTAACAAACCAGATGCCTTTTTATCAGCAACCCAATATTCTTATACAATGCAAAATGGCATGAGATGATGCACAGGGAGCCTATCCAAGCAAAAGATGTTTAAGGAGCATTGATTTGCTCAAGCCAGCAGCTGTGGCCTCTGACATTGAGAATAGGGTGTTTGCTTGTAATTGCCCCCCGACAGTTGCATGCATCAATGAAAGCAGCCACTGAAATCTCCCACGCAGTCTCAAACACAGTGTGGGAAATATAAGGTGCTGCAAGAAATCTGATCTGTTTTGCACACCCATAGATGCTGGACCACTTCTGGATGTTAGGCTGCATTAAGGTGTATAGGGCTGCACAATTTTAGCATCAATATTGCAATATTTGCATCCGCAAAAGTCACATTGCAAAGATATGCAGTTTGAGGTACTGAGTCTGAAATATAGTTGAGCATGAGCTGCAGAATTGTATTTAAAGGGGTGGTCCACTACGATATCATATTTTAAACTTTAGTTGATGTGTAATGTAGCTGTGTGAACATAAACAACATCTCAACAACATCAAATTTAATGCAAAGAAGAGACATTGGCTTTTACAGAGTTAGCTTGGCAAAGCCTACAGCGAAAGAAGTTTTGGGGACTACAAAAAAATGCATCTGGGTTAATGATGTCATAAACCCTTCAAGTTATGCACATTCACTCTGTTCAGTGAAGGGGCGTGGCCTCAGGCGCTGTAATGTTATAGTAGAGAAAGTTAAAATGGCATCCAAACGCTGCTATTTCCACAGAGCTTGTTCTGTTTCTGTATTTGGTCTTCCAAAGGACACGACACAAAAAGGGAAGTGCTTATAATTTAATTTTATTTATATTCCAGAAAATTATTACAAAAAAATATCTAGCTTTATGCTTATAGCTTTTTGGCACTGCTAACAATTTAGCTACAAATTCACATTTATCTGTCAATCCGCTGTAAACACCCACAATCTTCAGCAGCGCTGCAGTGTCTCTCTATGCAGCCCCTTTTTTCTGCATTCTAAATCTCAAATAACAAACTTGCAAAAGATATGTGAACATTTCATGTTACTTACACATGCTTATTATGAATATATGACACTTGTCAGATTTTATTTTAGGGAGCAGGCATGAGGTTCAGCTAATGTAATGTGTATTTATATAGCGCATTTATTGTGTATGGCCATACACCCAAAGCGCTTCACAATCATGAGGGGGGTCTCTCCACACCACCACCAGTGTGCAGCATCCACTTGGATGATGCGACGGCTGCCACAGGACAACGGCGCCAGTGCGCTCACCACACACCAGCTATTGGTGGAGTGGAGAGACAGTGATAGAGCCAATTCAGTGGAAGGGGATGATTGGGAGGCCATGATCGTATGGGCCGATAGAGGGACTTTGGCCAGGACACCGGGGTTACACCCCTACTCTTTCACGAGAAGTGCCATGGGATTTTTTAATGACCACAGAGAGTCAGGACCTCGGTTTAACGTCTCATCCGAAAGACGGCGCCCACTGACAGTGTAGTGTCCCCTTCACTTTTCCTGGGGCATTAGGACTCACTTAGACCTCAGGTTGAGCGCCCCCTGCTGGCCTCACTAACACCACTTCCAACAGCAACCTAGTGTTCCCTAGTGGTCTCCCATCCAGGTACTAACCAGGCTCAGCCCTGCTTAGCTTTAGTGAGTAACCGGTTTTGGGCTGCAGGGTGATATGGCTGTGGCAATATAATGGATAATAGTGGTGGATAATAGCTGTGTCCTCTGTGTCATTTTCTGTCTGACTCAGGCTCAAACTGATATGGCAACACTGGCTAGTTACAGAGCAACGGCAAAGCGTGCGTTTGTAAGGACTTGGCACTTTTCCTGGTGACGTGGAGACGATCTGCAAATCACAGCTCAATATGTTAACTGACCAATCAGAGCTTCTTGAGGGTGGCCCTTTCAGAGGAACTAGGAAATATGAATGTAGTGTTCTTGTTAGCAGAGTAGGTGTATATAACTAAAAGTAAGATTTATGAAAAAAAAATAACCTGATTTTAGTATTTATACTGAATTTATATGATTTATGCAAAAAATAATAATTATATATATATATATATATATATATATATATATATATATATATATATATATATATATATATATATATATATATATATATATATATATATATAATTCCTACTGGGAATTTTTGTCTCGTTTCTAGTCCATAAATTTGATCTTGACATTTCTTTTGATGGTGAAAACAAAATAGTTTTACTTGCTCTAAGAACATTTTGATATTTGGACAAGAAACTAGACCAAACACAGTAATAAAAGCATTTTTGTACCTGAATAGTGTTAGATTCCCCAGAAAACCATCAAAAAGTGCTATTCAAAAAATCTTGTGAAATTGTATTCATATTAGTAATCAAAAATTAGTTTATCCAATTTTTCAAATATTGTATAGCACTATGTGATACTGTCAATAAAGCAGCCATATACCCCAGATTAATTACCAGAAATGAAAATTATGTAATCAGACTGGCATTTTGGTAATTTGTGTCTTGAAGAATGTTGGTATGCAACATAGCTTAGTTTTATTTTTTGGATCATATAATGAAAATCAAAGAAAAACAAAACAGTTTGGATCCCTTGTTTTCCCATATAAAGTATGTAAAAAACATTTACCAAAAAGTAGTAGTCCTAAATTTATAGTATCCATAAAATGGTAGGCAAAATGTCTCTGCTTGACCTACTGTACTAGCGCATTCAACAGAAGTAGAGTAGAAAGGATTTATGAATGACAGTGATTAAAATGCAAGGTGATTCACACCACTTATTTTCATGTGAGTTTATTTAGTAGCTGTTATGCAGGGGCTCCAACCAGCAATCTTCTTGCTGTGATGTGGCAGTGCTACCCACTGCGCCGCTGTGCCACCCATTGGAAACCTTAGCCATTGTTCTTATGTGGTGAATTCTAGAGGGTATACAGCTGCGGAGTCATTGATAATTATTTATATGACAACAACAATACAATAACTGTACAACAATAATAACTAGCTTAACATTACTAATTAGTAATTTAATAAACAATATAAATAATTATTGTTATGTTGTCTGTGCGTTATTACCGTGGGGGGTAGGTTTAGGGTTAGCTTAGGGGTAGGCGTTAATAAAATGCAACGTAATGGGTAATTTATTAAATAATATAAAGAATTCTTGTTATAATTAGTTTTTAAACATTACTGTAAGAAGTATGTTTTAGGCTGGGGTGCGATTAGACGTTTATAAATACAATTATTGGGTAATTAAATACATAATATAAACAATTCTAACTCCCAGACACGGCTGCATCCCTTCTAGCAACTATAGTATGAAAAGAATATATACTATGGACGTCAGTCATATTTTCTTCAGAATCTCAAGAAAAAACTCAAACCAGTTTGTAACAACTGTAAATTATGACAATTTTGAGGTGAACGGTCCCTTTAACAAATATTACTTAGTCCTGACTCTCACAAAGTAAACTCTTTGAACTTTTAATTTCTTTGCAGGAAACAAAGAAAAACGTGACTGAAAGTGAGGCATGCCACCAAATCACACCTTGAAGCATGTCGAATGTGTGACATCTGAATGTGCTGTGATTAATTGAAGAACTGCCACTGATGATTTCACTCTCTCACCAAGCCAAGGAACAAGTGCACCCCGAGGTATTGTAGCTAACAATCCATTATTCAAGGAGGAGGCTGCGGCTCCGAGCTGCAGAAGCACAATTGACACCAGGAGGCTCTGAGGCCATGCTCAGTTACAATTATAGCTCCTAACACAGCTAGACTGGAAGAGGAGAGCACACTTTAAATCGCAGACCTGTGAAGCCGAGAACACTGGGAAGCTACAAACAAGCGTTCAAGCGGGACCAAATATTAGTTCATTTGCCTTCTTATCCAGGAACATAACTGTCAGCTGAAGATTATTTGGATTGATATGTCTATAGTTAATTCTTCGGGGAGGCAACTTAGAAAGCAATCTTATCTGCCTTTGAGCAACACTTAAAAGATGAAGTATTTGCAATTCATAGCCTCAAAAAAAAAAAAAAAAAAAAAGTATGAGGATGTTTCATCAGTACTATATATTTCGTTGCTCTTGCAGCCACAAGGAGACACTTTAACAAAACAGGTTCATCCCCTCAGGGAGCAAAGAACATTAAAGAAGACTTTCTTCTAAATGGCTGAGATTAAATATAGAGAACATTTGAAGATTTCTCATCTCAAGAGAGAAAAAGACACCAACACATCTCAATTGAAGATGTCTTAATGTCTCAAAATGAACTTACATTTACCATTAAATCAAATTAAGAAATCGAATGTCGATTCAGTTTAACGTCAGACATTTCTCATCAAATTCTTTTACTTGTTTTGAGCAGAAGTGCCCAAAGTAGGGCCCGTGAGCCAAAGTTAGCCCATTGTAACCTTTGCTTTAGCCTGCCATGCCTTCCTATCAGCAAAGAAAGGGATAATGATGGGGGGTTGGTTGGGGCGAATGCCTTTGGCAGAGATCATCATTTCGAATTTAATGTACAGCATTTTGTTTGTTTGTTAAATTGAGGAGCAACAAAAAGACAACTAAAATTAAATGTTTCACATGAATCAGACTTTTACAATGTAAATACTGTCACTTGACAGATAGAGAACAATGTACAAGACACCGGTTAGCAAATCAAGGCAAAGGCAGGAGCAGCTCAACTAGTGTATTCAGTATTGAGCTTCGTTGTGTTATAAATGGGATTATTTATGTTTTAGTATAATAAGTTGATTATAAAACATTTAAAATATACTGCATGATCATTTAATATGTGTTAAAGCAACTTTTTATATTTACTTTTATATAATAAGCAAACAAATGTGCAACTTTTATGTAATAGGGTTTGGTATTTTACCTTCTGCCAACAGCCCTCAATCAAGTTTGGTTTTTGGCCCTTTTTAAGAAAAGGTTTTGGCACCCCTGGTTTAGAGATATCTTATTCATATTAGTTTTATAGTAAATTATTTGTTTTATGCTTATTTCAAATGATTTAAAAAATATAATAATGATAAAAAACACCCAATGATGTTTCTACTGAGATGTGAAAGAGTGAACAGGATTTCCTCTGAGCCAGTCTCCCATGGCATGCACTGAAATTGTACATTTGTGCAAGATGCCTGATAAGACTTACATTTTTATTGCTAGAAGGTCAGCGTGTTCAAAATCACAGTTGAACAAACTATAGATATTGTGGGAAATACTGCAAGTTACCAAGAAATCCAATTCCATGTCAATACACAACACTTTATTTTTAATGATTGTTATGAGAGGGGATTTACGTGCCACATATGACAACATTGGGTGCAACCTAAAACAGCAATTCAGCAGTAGTTGCATCTCTATGTACAATGTTAAAGATAAAATCCAAGTGATGCAAATCTATTGAAAGAAGCTGCAAGAAACCTGTCCATTCTTATTCTGACAGCCCAATTGGATCCAAATGGACGTGCATCACTCGCATGTCTACTATAGGAGAATACATTCACTGTGATTGGAGATCGATAAGAACAGAGAGAAACATCCACTGAGCTCCGGGAAATGGATCTCAAGTCCATCCAGTGTGACAACTGATCAGTCTCCTCCTATTTCACAAAAATACTGATGTAATGTGGCAAGTTGCTTTTACATTCATTCTTTAAAACTCCCTAGTTTGTATCTTTTAACATATTGTTGTTGTTGTTTTTCCTTACAAAGTATATTTTATTGATTGGTAGTTTTTTTTTTGTTTGTTTGTTTTTGCAGTTTTTCTAAAGCATTAATCCTTCGTAAAATAATGTTAGACACATTGTCACTTGCGAACATTAACTATGTTTTCATCCAGAGTTGTGAATTTATTTCATGAATGCAATTAAGATCTTGAATCAAACATTTATGAATAAAGCACCATTTCAACCATATGTCTTCATGTAAAAGGAATGTAATATATGCATAATACAAATAAATGTTTATACAATCAGGGACACCACTGTAGCTTTTTTCCTATCATAGTTAATAAGCTGCAGCAGATGGCATGCAACATTAAGTGACTTTTGTGTTTCCATCATAGTTTATATGCCAATTTTTATCAATTGAGCACTTTATTTTGTAGAATTTATGCACATCTTGGCACTTCTATTTAATCAGTGTACTGGAAACAAAACCTTGTCATTAAACCTGTGATGATTTCTGATTTTACATTTGAAGGTAAACATTTTGCAATAATTTCATGGCATTATTATATGTATATTAGCAAGCTTCATTATTATTATTATTATTATTATTATAATAATAATAATAATAATAATAATTATTATTATTATTATTATTATTATTATTATTATTATTATTATTATTATTATTATTATTATTATTATTATTTTCATCCATATTATCAAAGAACTAGGCTATTCCAATAGCAAGCACTAGTGATTCCTGTTTCAAGAATTACATGTTAAAAGAGCATGCCATAGATCTAAAAACCGTGGGAGTAAGATCAGGAAAGCCGTAGCCGCCTGTCAGTGGGATCCCATGTAAATAACGTCTCTCCTACTACATTCACTTGACTTGACCAATAAAAACAACATGAGCTATTATGAATGGCATTTAAAAAAAAATGCGAATGTGGCTTACTCTCAGAGTTACAGCAAAGTAAGCATGTCTTGTTTGCTAATTTCATGGCACGTTGAGACGCGCAACAAACATTTTGTTTTAAACGAGCCTTTTAAGGTCATTCTCCGACGTGCCGAATAAAAGCAGTACTCATTCGGTCTCCCTGTCCAGCAGCAATTGAAAGTTAAAACAACGTCCATGGCAAAAACACGCATCCTACGCTTTGTCACTCACCTTTGACGAGATGCGGGACAGCGAGGTGCACGCAGAGGGCGATGGAGACGAGCAACGGTCCCATCCTCACCAAACAGCGGTTACGAGCTCCAAGGTTACGAACGTTCAGCGGCAGCGACGGACAAAACTTCTTTCTTCCACTCAGTTACACGCAAAGGTCTTCGACGAAGTATCTCCCAGGACAGGTGTCAGTGAAGTCCGTGTTTTTCTCCCAGAAAGGGTCAACGGAGATGAACTAAATGATCCTCTTTGGAGTTCCTCTTGCCCTTCTGCTGCAGTGGTGCGCGGCGAGATAACGGAGAGGCTCCGCGCGGGTCCCGATCAAACGGTGATTGCGCGCGGCGGACGGTCAGTGTAGCGCTCGAGCAGCGGCGCTGTCTTACTGATAAAGACGAGCCTCGCTCCTCCCCAGCAGCCCTGGAGCCTCCAATACACAGAACGAACGGAGAAATCCAAATGGGTGGGACAATGTCAGTGTATTTTAGTTCACCCCGGGAAAGACGCTCTGAACAGGTACAACACTTCTGACCCCCGCTTCCGATCACACATTTATCACATACACACTCTCTTATCTTTGTCAATAGGTGTGTGAGTGGGATGTCAGGGTACAACGGTGATGGCTTTAATATTTAATTATTTTTGTATTTTTATTATTATTATTATTATTATTATTATTATTATTATTATTATTATTATTATTATTATTTTATCTTTTCATTTTTTTTTTGCTTTAACGCCAAAATAAATTATAGGCTAGATGTGCTTGTTACAATTTCTTTACCCTAACACCGTAGTGAATTGTTTCACAACAGTTGAGAGTAATTATTCATTGTTTTTCTTTTCGGCTTAGTCCCTTTGATCTAGGGTCACCACATCGGAATGAACTGCCAATGTATCAAGCATATGTTTTATGCTGCGGATGCCCTTCCAGCTGCAACCCATCACTGGGAAGCATCCATACACACTTATTCACACACATACAGTAGGTTTAGCTACGGACACGGACAATTTAGCTTAACCAATTTACCTATACCGCATGTCTTTGGACTTGTGTTGCGGAAACCGGAGCACCCGGATGAAACCCACGCAAACATGGGGAGAACATGCAAACTCCACACAGAAACACCAACTGACCCAGCCAGGGCTTGAACCAGAGATTGTGTTACTCATTGTGCCACCTTGCTGCCCCAGATGAAAACAGTTTATTTTCATTAGTTTATGTTCATAAGTTATTATGTGTATCACAATATGTTTATCCAATCAATCCAAACGTTTTATTTAAAGCAGCTTAATTTCAAATTGAAAAAGTTAACAAATAAAAGGCCTATCTGATTTAATATCTGTGAGTTTCTTTTTTTTTTTTTTTTTTTTGCACTGTAAAACGTGCAATAATTTACAGCTGGAAGAGCATAGGCTGCATAAAACGTGCTGGATAAGTTGGTGGTTCATTCCGATGTGGCGACCCCATTTTAATAAAGGGACTAAGCCGAAAAGTAAGGTTTAATTAGCAGAGTACCATAGTTTTGCTTAAAATATTGCAATGCACACAACATTATGGGTGACATATCAGAGTTCAAAATTGTTGGTGCGCGTCACGCTTGCTCATCTGTGAATAAAGCTTGGCACCGGAACACGGTGGGCACATGACAGTTTAAAGGGCACCTATGGTGAAAAATCTACTTTTCAAACTGTTTAGACAGACATGTGTGTACGTATAGTGTATAGACCGTCATATTGGCATGATATAAACAAACACAGTCCTTTTTTTTTCAATTTAACAACATTTCAAGAGTTCACACTTAGCTGATGATTAATTATAAAAGCTTGTTTGGCATGCTGTCCCGGGAGAGAGCCCTGAGCTCATGAGATCCTCAAGCCCAGGGCTCTCTCCTGTTGCAAGGCGGGAGGGGAGTTTGAGCTCTGGTAGATCTCGAAAACTCCCCTGCTGTAGCAAGTGATTGCTCTTGAAAATAACTACGTACTAGAAGCATGTCTATGGTGCCAATTTGGATTGTTCAATTGATTTAATTGCATGTTTTTAGGCGGTGGGAGGAAACCGGGGAACCCGGGGGAAACCCACGTGAGCACGAGGAGAAGTGTAAACTCCACACAGAAATGTCTGCTAGTTTGGTAAAGCCAGGAACCAGAGACATTCTTGCTGTGAGGCGACAGTGCTACGCACTGGGCCACCGTGTCACCCGTCTAAAAAGGAGGAGTAGGGGTGGAAGGGGGGACTCTTTAAAACAAAGATAGCAGTGGAATGAAACCCAGCGTATTTATAGTATTTTAGGAGTCATCTGATTGGAGCGTAGTGAATTGGATAATGCGGATCCAGCCGCTAGCAATCATAAGCACGTGAATCCTCTCGAAATTTGTTTATACATAAACTTCACAAAAACGGTGGACCAGTGGTTTTTAGATCGACCGCAACTTGACATAGGAGTGCAGTCCCACTGGTCAAAAACATTGATTGACATGCACGTCACCATATCCTCAGTTTGTCGTTTCACTTCCGCCTTTTTTTTATTGGTGAGTCAAAGCAACGTCACTAGAGGAACATCCTTGCTCTACTTTTAGATGTAAGGCTCATTGGGCTCAACACAAGATCAGCATTCACCACATGATCGATCTAATCGGAATTATTGTTTGTAACTTTGTTTGTTTATAGGTAGGTTTGCAAACTAGAGAACTTTTCATTGCTTTTACCTTAAACTTTAGCCGTTTGCAATACTCGAGGTCACAGAAGCTCCCTGTGAGTGTGATCTTAACTAGGTGGAGTTGAAAGTGCGAGCGCCTTTGCCTTATGTGAGTGTCGCTCCATGGGAAATAAAATGACAAACTTGCCAGCAGGTTACACACCAGAAGTGCCGCTCGGCGACGCACAGAGTCACGCCATGCAGCGCCATGCATTTTAGAATTCTAAACATAGATTTTCTATCAGGGTATACACAATGGCGCTATCCACGCCTCCCAGCCAGGATTCGAGACACTTGTTTCTGCCGCGTCACAGAGCTCCATCTGAATAGTTTCATTTTAAATAACATGCAAATGTGCGTGCCTGGTGTGCCATGTCACGGCTCTAAGTGGGTCATCCGTATGCCTCAGTCAAAGTTAATTCAGTGTGCGTGGCTATTAGTCTCAGTGTACAAGCTCGGGACTTTAAACTAGCACACAGTTGGCTGTAAAACTATACAAAGACACAGATGATTGCGTACTCTCTGCTTGGTCTGTGTCCGAGGCGTACATGTATGGCTGAATGCTGATCCTCTCATTCATGCTGCTTGCTTCTCTCTGTCTGCCTGTCTGTTGCCAAACACAGAGCGGGGGAGCTCTCGGCTCCGCTCCCTTGTTACATTGGGCGGGAATTTGAAACTAATTTTCATGTGAAGCAAAACACCTCTAACACAGAGAGCTGTGTACACGCCCCCCAAAGTGACACATTATAAAAAAAAATCTGAACTGTGTTTTGAATGGAACCTAAACTGGCACACTCAGAATAACCATAATATTAATAGTAAATCATAAAAGGGGTTAACCATGTGCCCTTTAAAGTATGGCACACCAGACGCACACGTTCACAGGTTAAATTTTAAATGAAACTACTCAGATCGCTCTGTGGTGCAGCATAAATATAAACACTGTCCTAAGTCGTGGCTGGGTGCCACGGAAAGCTGTCGACTTGTGATCCCGATGTGCGTACCCTAATAGAAACTTTTGTGTAGAACTCTAAAATGCATGGCACTGCATGGGGCGATGAAGCGCATCCAGTGTGCAACCCCCTTTAGACAGCAAGTCTTTGTGATGTTACAAAAGTTAAGAAATCTAGGGTAATGTCAGCATACCACCAAGAAGGGCAGACAACATTCAACAGGATTTACTCAACATTTCAACTCAACATTCAACAGGAACTCACTGCAGAATTAAATGTGCACCTCAACTCTCCTGTTTCAACCAAAATTGTTTATTGGAAGCACCACAGGGTCAATATATTTTCCCCTTAGAATTATGTTTCTATCTAATTTTATTATTATTTTTTTTGTCAAAATCGAGTTATTGACATTATTAAATGACAGTATTAAATGACAGCTTATTTAAAGGATGTTTTTTAGAAGTTGTTTACATTAAGACTTTGTTTAAAAATGTTTAAAAATGTTACACACATACTGTTCGATATGGAATGCAAAAACTTTAAAGCTCGTTATCTCAAAATCATTCAGAATGCAGATAGAACCTTATAATTCCAAGGTGTCGATATATGGCTAGAATGCTATAGCCAAACCTTTGGTCACTTATGCCAATGATAAATGTTGGTTTTAATGGTGCCAGCATTGGAAATCTTGGGCTGTGGACAATGTAAAAAACATTATTCTCTAATGAGTTCAATCCCTAACCCCAATACATGTGCTAGATGGGTGTGTCACTGCCAAGGACTACAAACCATTCTGGAGGACCATGTGCACTCAATGATTCAAAAATTGTATCCTGAAGGCAGTCCCATGTATCAGGATAATAATCCCCAATACACACAGCAAGACTGGTAATAGAGTGGCTTGATGAACATGAAAGTGAAGTTGAACATCTCCCATGCCGTGTACAGTCACTGGATTTAAATATTATTGAGTCACTTTGTGGTTCAATAAGTCAGTGTCCAGCAGAATTTAGCTCCAGCTTGCTTCAACACTTCTGCCAGGATGTTTCTAGTATACTTAAATAGAGCTTGATTAGCTGGTTCAGCTGTGTCTAACTGAGTTTTAAACTAAATTCTATCTATAATTCTATTCTAAAACTAAATCTATCTATAATCTGCCCCACTCAGAGATATCATCTAACTCATTATATAATTCATATTCCTCCCCTGTGCCCTCAGGGGGCTGTGTGGTGCTAATCCTGCACCCTTTAATGGCTTGAGGGCAGCAGTTTCCAGTATTTTCTGGCATTTGACCAGGACCATAACAACACTGAAAGCCTCAGCCCTTATGGAGGTTTGAAGAGCAGTTAATTTAACAATCCCCTCTCAGTCATCCAATTCAGAGCTCAACTCAAGAGATCTGGGCTAGTACAGTCTTATATACTTCATAAATACAAAGAAGTAGCAGGCTTGTGTCCTAATCTCGATTTGCATCAGCTAAGCTATTCTGTCAGAACATACAGTTCAAGTTGTTGACTGTCAGGACTATAGTGTCACAAATTCATTCAGAGGACTGGTTTGTAATGATTGCCCTAAAGGACAAGTGTCTGTCCTTCAACAATACGGGCAGTTCCTGAGGTTCGCTTTTTAGTTGAGAATCATAGCAATATCAGCTTTTTCAGTTCAGCTAACACCTTCACAAAAGCTATGGACGTGGCACAACAAACATTGTGTAATCAGGGTAAACGCATACCGTTTTATATTTATGATTGGCTATTTTTCACACAGGGCAGATAGCAGTTCAGCTTTGATATATCATTTTATCTTATATATCAGGAGGTTGGAGTTATGGCTGAATAAATAGAAGAGTGTTCTTTCTCCAGCTCAGAAGGTCCTTTTTTTAGGTGTAGTTTGGGACTCAAAAATGATCCGAGCAATTATGTCCCATATACGCATCAGCTCAAACCTATCAGCCATAAGAAAAGTCAAGCAAAGCCAGTCCGATACGACCAAACAGTTCCAGAGACTGTCTTACAGCAGCTTAATCCAACTATATATTTTGGACTATACATGAGACCTGTACAGTTGCCAAAACCAGGAGGTTCTCCCTGAGGGTAAACCCATTCAAGATGATCAAGATTTCACAGTGACGCCTTCAAGCCTTAGACAAGTGGAAGAAACCCTATTTCTTGTCCCAATGGTCAGTGTTGGGAGCAACCTGTCAATGCATGACACAAATGACAGATGCTTCCTCCATAGGCAGAGGTTGGTCCTGAGTGGTCATCTCATATCGGGTCAGTAGGGAGACCATCATTTTTTGTTGCACATTAACTGCCTTGAGATGATGGCATGGTGTTTCTAGCATTGAAACACTTGCTCCCACACTTGAGAGGTCATCATGTTCTAGTTAGGTTGCAAAACACATCAGTGGTCACTTACATAAACCATCTTGAGGGTCTGAGATCTCAACTAGCACATTAGATTCTCCTGTGGGCTAGAGCTGCACAATTAATCGTAAAAAAGATCGCGATCTCGATTCCACCCTCTAGACCAAAGGTTATCAACCATTTTCATTTCAGGGCCCACTTCACTGTCCAATCAATTTTTGAAGGCCCACCTGTCTGATATTTTCTCTAAAATGTTTTCTTGAAAAGTTCCTTTAAACCCTTATTTATAAACAAATATATAATACCTGTATATAATACTATATTTATAACAAAATCCAAAAAATATAGTATAATATTAGGTAGGGGTGTGACAAGATGCCTACTTCAAGAGACGAGACCAGACACGAGATTGGGTTCATAAGAATGAGACGAGATTTTTAAACTATTTTAAAGAAATCCTTAATGATGAAAATTTTGAATGGAATAGACTTCAAATATTTTGCTAATATATGAATGGAAAAAAAAAGATTTATTTATTTATAAAAAAAAGGTTTTTTAATCACAAAATGCAAAACAATTTAAATGTTTTTTTTTTTTTTTTGTGTTGAACTTCCGATTTTTATGTATGCAATTTCCACAATTATTCCTATAAGTTTATGTATGCAATAGTTTTATATTATTTTATATTGAATTAAACAATGAAAATGCATCACTGCAAAATATTTGTTAATATATAAATGGAAAATAGCAAACTCTACTGACTGGCTTTTCCCCAATAGAATTTTAGAGTATTTACATTGCAGATCTTAATGGTCAATTTGGATAATGTAACAGTATCCAGTTTATTTTGATGACCTGCTGACATTTATCATATTTTAAAGGTGACACGTATCCGGTTGTCTGCATTTACTCAACACACAGCAAAAGGTGCAATGGCCAGGAAAACAAAGAGCCGGCGCTGACTAACAGCTGATAATAAAAGAGCGCTCTTTTCTCCATTCCTGTGTTTATTGTTTGCATGGTTTCAGTTTTTTAAATTTTCTTTTTTACAAGTTGTTTTCATATAGTTTATGACAGAAAGGCTCTCATTTGGCCTAATTCTTTATATCTAGGCATTTTTTTTAAATGAGTAGGCGTCTTAATGTAATGTCCATGGCTTGATTTGTGCACATGATACATGCAACAGTATTATTTTATATTGGTTACGTGGTGGATGTTGCGCTCTCTTTGTCTCTCGTGAACATACAAAAAATACTTGCGCTATGACAATATAAAAGCGTTTTTTAGTCCTTGTGTAGAATTTGGTCACTTGAACCGTAAAAAAACATAAACATGTTTGGTAATGATGAAGGAGGGTGTGTTGAGTCTCCAGCAGTTCAGTATGTGTGTGTGCGCTTAGAAATGCGTGTAGGTGCCTTGAATATAGTGTCAGACCGCTGTGTGGACTGCCCTGTCGCAAAATGCGGCTAGAAGTCCTACACGATGATATCGGTGAACCACCAGTTGAGAATCCCTGCCCTAGACTATCTTAATCCAGCATTTCTATGATTCTGTCAATCATATTTTCAAGTTCAAGAGAGAAGCAATGGTGGCTGCACAAGTCTTCACATTGTTTTACATACGTTGTTCAGCAACGTGGACACCTCCAAATGGTGTTGAAAGAGTCACATGCTGTATTTATAAGATATAATTTACCTCAAAAATGTCATTTCTGTCTTCATGTAATGATGTTTTTGAGACCACAAAATCACACATGACATGAGCTGACCGTCAGCTGTTACCACAGCGGGCGGGCGCGTGGGCCTCCGAATGAAGTCTACTTTAGTGAACAGAACATGCATAGGCTGTGAATAATAGGTAATAAAAGTTGTAAATAACAGTCAGATTGTGGCACAGAGTGATCATTTGGGAGCAGTGCGGAATGTGAACTGCTCTTAGCAGTGAAAATGAATCCGAAAGCATACACAGTGTTGCCAGATGTATGTGACTGAATCCAGCCCAAAAAGTATCCAAAACCTTGCGAAAGGCAAAAATACCCACCAAGTCTTCTGTATTTATGAAAATCACAGCCGTGACAGATTTTAAGCAGAAAATTACAGATTGTAAGCATATGTCTCAAACACAATAATTCAACATCAGAATTATTATCAGCAATAATGACCAGGACAAATCTAAAGTCTGTTCAAGTCCACCATTCCAAGTCTATACAAAATTTAGCATTTTAACCAACAGTACAGCTACACAAAGCCTATTGCTTTACCACATGTTTGAGAATAACAATAATGATAGCCCATGCACTCATAACCTTTATTTTACATCTACAGAATCGTGAGAGAATCGTAATCTTTATTTTAGGCAAAAATAATAATAATAATAATAAAATAAAATTGTGATTTTAATTTTAGCCAGAATCATGCAGCTTAATGTGGGCTTAGGAAAAGTTATTTTCATTAAGAGTAACTTATATCCTGGGCCAACTAAATGTGGGAGCAGGCATCCCGTCAAGACAGGGGATGAGGTATGGGAAATGGAAAATCCATGGGGAGACAGTGAAGTCCATTTAAAAGAAATTTGGTCAAGTGAAAGTTGATTTGCTTGTCTTGCTGTGGTTTCCCTTACACATTCAGATCCCCTCAAGCTGGACATTATGGTGCAGATGTGGCCGTAACAACATCTGTATGTTTTTTTTTTTTTTTTTTTTTCTTAATGCTCTACCCTCAGGATTTTCCAGGTGAGGGTTTTTTTTGACTGAGGTCCATCTCCTAGAGGAAGCCCTGTTCTGGCTGACCCATGGATGGTTTTCAGTTTCCATATCTCTTTTTGAAGGCCCTCCCTGGAAAATTTTCATCAGGAAGAACCTATTGTCCCAGGCGGAGGGTGCAATACTTCACCCCCACCCAAATTTATGAAGAGGGAACCAACTTATGAGTTATGGTCTGTCAGTCAAGACTGTTTAGACTATACTCAAGCCCAGAGTTCCGCTCACGAGGAAACTTTACATGCTGAAGCTAAATATGTTATCGTTTTTAAATATTAAAATAATACTAACTAAAATGCACAAAAATGTAATCAAAATGAATTAATATTAAACTGACCTAACAATGAGTGTGTGTTGTTTGTAAAAATATATGTCTATACATTATCTTATGTTGTACAGCCCTTGGATGTTGATTTGAAATGATCTGACTCCTGTCTCCTCATCCAAATCCTTGTGCTATTTTAGTGGTAATTTCTATTTTAAAGGATAAGCGTACTTATTGTGCTTGCTAATTCCATTATTAAAATGTACATGCACATTTGCGTAACATCTCTTTGAATACTTGAGTCATTGACAGAGTGTGGGGTGCGTTAATCCGATGAATAAAACATAAAACAAACTGTTGATTTCCCACATTGTATCCTTCGTTAGCCTGAAACGAATAAAGTGGTTCTGCTGGCTGCTATATTTGTGGATGGAGTTTTCAGTGAATGGTTTTCCAATATGGCCTCCAACATTTAACTGCCAGTCCCCTGTGATTTGATATGACATTTAATTAATTACAGACAAAAAAGTGGAGCAACTTCATATACATCACATCAGACACAGCTGGTAACCAGAATCCAGAATCTACGAAGCCCTTATCCTCTGAGGAGTAGTTTAGAGGCTCATTTCTCTGTCTTTACTGTATGAAACATGTGAATACCTTGTGCATGCAGGCTTTGTCAAATTGTCACCTATAAATAAGCCATGTAAATCTGAATGCTCAATATATTTATAGTCCCCCATTGTTGTAACCAACCAACCAAAGAACTAACCAAATAAATCCCGTTGATTGCCACAACTGGCAATTTTTTCATCATTCTCTTCTCATGTTAAAATACTTATTAATGCTCCTAACGTTAAAACACTGTGCTTTATACAACATTAATTCATTCATTTTTCTTCAGCTTAGTCTCTATTGAAGAAGTCACCACAGTGGAATGAATCGCCAACTTTTCAGACATATGTACACAGACACCCACACACACTTATTCACAAACACACACACACACACACACACACACACACACGCACACACACACACACACACACACACACACACACTCATACACACTCATACACTATGGACAATTTAAATCATGCGATTCACATATAGCGCATGTGTTTGGTCTGCGGGGGAAACTGGAGCAATTGGTGGAAACCCACACCAACATGAGGAGAACATGCAAACTTTACACAGATATGCCAGCTGGTCCAGTTGGGACTCAAACCAGCTACCTTCTTGCTGTGAGTGCTACAACAAGGCAATGCCTTAATCAATGAATGAATCATCCTCTTGGAATGTTATCACTCAATTGAATGGGTGTTATCAATGGTTATCAGCTGATAGATTAGGGCTAGTAGGGGCCTATTGGTAGCTATACTAATAGAGAAGACTCCCAAGAAGGGTTTACCCCTGTGTAAACTCTGGCCATCCCTGTGGCCACCCCAATATTAATTTTGCTATTGATATAATTTCAATGAACTTACGTAAATTCACAATATTTCAATAAATAAATGTATTAATAGA
This sequence comes from Danio rerio, assembly GCF_052040795.2. Lineage (NCBI taxonomy): Eukaryota > Metazoa > Chordata > Actinopteri > Cypriniformes > Danionidae > Danio > Danio rerio. Next base: position 48,790,458 of record NC_141025.1, read on the forward strand.
TACATTAAAATGTAGCCACTAAATTATTGTGGATTAATTGGCGCCACTGTCCCTCCCCCTCCCGGATCGTCATTGACGGCACATGCACACCTTCAACAAACAACATTGGCATTTTTTAGAAAAACAACAACAGTTATACATGTCATACATTTATTCACTTAAGTCTTCACTCAAATAACCATTCTGTTTTCTGTTAACCTTTCTAGCTAAATACTAAACATGTTAACGTTACCTAACAGGGCTCAAAATTAGATTGTTTTAGTTTGCATTGTTTAATGTTTTCGCTTTCCTACAAAACGTATGTTTTTGCTGATTACTACACATTATTTGCATGCTGTTACAGAACGACAATTTTACTATAATTCCCTATGTAAGCATGCATATGCTGTACAACAAAAAGGATGTGAAAAATAACTGACCTGAAAAACCTTTTTAAAACTAAATCGTCACTTTGGAATTATAAGGTTCTGTCGTGTTCTGAATGATTTTGAGACACTGAGCTTCAAAGTTTTTGCATTCCATAGCAAACAGCATTTGTGCAACATTTGTTTTTTTTTTTTTAAATAAAAAGTCTTAAAATGTAAACAACTTATAAAAAATAAAATTCCACAATGTAAATAAGTTGTCATTTAATAAGAATGTCAATAACTTAATTTTGACAAACATGTCAGGTAGAACATTATAATTCTAAGTTGACAAAATATAGATTTTTATTTGATCTGCACGTGTACTTGCTGAATCATTTCAAGGAATAAGTTGCAATATTGTAAGAGTAAATGAGATTAAAACCACATTATTTTATTTACCAGACAAAAAAAAAAAAATTACACTCAATTATTATTTTGTGTGTGTGTGTATGTGTGTATGTGTGTGTGTGTGTGTGTGTGTGTGTGTGTGTGTGTGTCACCTCATGATTTGGTGTGGCCTCATCTGGCCAGCCCTAAGAAAATTTTCTGGGGGCACCATTGCCTACTGGTCCATATCTATCAGCTGATAATCACTGATTACGCCTGTTCAGGTGATAACATTTGAATCTGCTGAATGAACAAACAAACGAACGAACGAACGAACAAACGAACGAACGAACGAACGAACTAATTAATTAATTAATTAATTAATGAGGTGAGTCTTGGTGAGTCTAAAATATTTGTTATGCTAAGCAATAACAAATGTTGTTGGAGCCTAACATATACTGAACATGGCATATTCATTTAAAGTAACACTTCATGCAGTTTGATAAATAATACGCCACTACACTCCTCATTTTTAATTGCCTATGCACTATACTGTGAATTATAAAATTAAATCCAGTAGGCTTATGCCTGATGCTATTCTTAATGCATCATCTCTTATAAGCGTGAAGAACCCATTGTTGTCCATTTATTATATAATTGGACATATTAAAGAACTCTCTTAAGCCTGATGTTAGGGATTTCTTTCAAATCCTTCAAGTCCTCTTCTAGGATTGGAGTAGTCTTTTCACAGTTTTTTCTTGCCTCCATCCATCCTTTAGTTGCCTGTTCTTACATTTTTTGGCAATCTTCGCCCTTTTTTTTAATGTTCATTACTCTATTCACTCTTTCAAACCCCACGGCACTAAAAGAGGAGAGGCAGGGAAGACAGAATTAGAGACACACTGCATTAATTCACCAGAGAATATTACTTTTGTCTTCCTGAACAGCAATGGGACGCAGAAGTGCAATACCCTCCCAAAAGCCCCTGAGCTCCTGCTTCAAAGGGGAAATGCTGAAAACTCACTGCAAATCATGATCTTTAAAATATACATTTACATCAGTGTTTTCATGGGCTTGGAAAAGCGGATCCAGCAAAGACTCTGTTTAGCTTCTTTTTTTTTTTCCATAAATGTGCGAGACTATAATAACTGCGCTTTGCCGCTGTACTGTTCTCCATCTGTTCCTCTGACGCATCAAGCTAAAGAACCCTGTGAAAGTTCTGCGAAGCAATTGGCCTAAATTAAGAGGAATCAGCTCTTTCAAGTCTTACTGCCCTTGAATGTCATTTTTGTTTGATTTTTCTGTCTTC